>NW_027554348.1:300000-307500 GCF_965152235.1 Eretmochelys imbricata | reverse complement strand
GCCCGCGGGGGCAGGAACCGGGTTGACCTGGTGGCCGGAGGACAATTAAGCCCGGGGCTCCGGGGCTGGGGCACCCGGGACGGAGCGGGGTCCGCCGGCCCCAGCCCGCGGGGGCAGGAACCGGGTTGACCTGGTGGCCGGAGGACAATTAAGCCCGGGGCTCCGCGGCAGGGGTACCCGGGACGGAGCGGGGTCCGCCGGCCCCAGCCCGCGGGGGCAGGAACCGGGTTGACCTGGTGGCCGGAGGACAATTAAGCCCGGGGCTCCGGGGCTGGGGCACCCGGGACGGAGCGGGGTCCGCCGGCCCCAGCCCGCGGGGGCAGGAACCGGGTTGACCTGGTGGCCGGAGGACAATTAAGCCCGGGGCTCCGGGGCTGGGGCACCCGGGACGGAGCGGGGTCCGCCGGCCCCAGCCCGTGGGGGCAGGAACCGGGTTGACCTGGTGGCCGGAGGACTATTAAGCCCGGGGCTGGGGTACCCGGGACGGAGCGGGGCCCGCCGGCCCCAGCCCGCGGGGGCAAGAACCGGGTTGACCTGGTGGCCGGAGGACAATTAAGCCCGGGGCTGGGGCACCCGGGACGGAGCGGGGTCCGCCGGCCCCAGCCCGCGGGGGCAGGAACCGGGTTGACCTGGTGGCCGGAGGACAATTAAGCCCGGGGCTCCGGGGCTGGGGCACCCGGGACGGAGCGGGGTCCGCCGGCCCCAGCCCGCGGGGGCAAGAACCGGGTTGACCTGGTGGCCGGAGGACAATTAAGCCCGGGGCTCCGGGGCTGGGGCACCCGGGACGGAGCGGGGTCCGCCGGCCCCAGCCCGTGGGGGCAGGAACCGGGTTGACCTGGTGGCCGGAGGACTATTAAGCCCGGGGCTGGGGTACCCGGGACGGAGCGGGGCCCGCCGGCCCCAGCCCGCGGGGGCAAGAACCGGGTTGACCTGGTGGCCGGAGGATAATTAAGCCCGGGGCTGGGGCACCCGGGACGGAGCGGGGTCCGCCGGCCCCAGCCCGCGGGGGCAGGAACCGGGTTGACCTGGTGGCCGGAGGACAATTAAGCCCGGGGCTCCGGGGCTGGGGCACCCGGGACGGAGCGGGGTCCGCCGGCCCCAGCCCGCGGGGGCAGGAACCGGGTTGACCTGGTGGCCGGAGGACAATTAAGCCCGGGGCTCCGCGGCAGGGGTACCCGGGACGGAGCGGGGTCCGCCGGCCCCAGCCCGCGGGGGCAGGAACCGGGTTGACCTGGTGGCCGGAGGACAATTAAGCCCGGGGCTCCGCGGCAGGGGTACCCGGGACGGAGCGGGGTCCGCCGGCCCCAGCCCGCGGGGGCAGGAACCGGGTTGACCTGGTGGCCGGAGGACAATTAAGCCCGGGGCTGGGGCACCCGGGACGGAGCGGGGTCCGCCGGCCCCAGCCCGCGGGGGCAGGAACCGGGTTGACCTGGTGGCCGGAGGACAATTAAGCCCGGGGCTCCGCGGCAGGGGTACCCGGGACGGAGCGGGGTCCGCCGGCCCCAGCCCGCGGGGGCAGGAACCGGGTTGACCTGGTGGCCGGAGGACAATTAAGCCCGGGGCTCCGGGGCTGGGGCACCCGGGACGGAGCGGGGTCCGCCGGCCCCAGCCCGCGGGGGCAGGAACCGGGTTGACCTGGTGGCCGGAGGACAATTAAGCCCGGGGCTCCGGGGCTGGGGCACCCGGGACGGAGCGGGGTCCGCCGGCCCCAGCCCGCGGGGGCAGGAACCGGGTTGACCTGGTGGCCGGAGGACAATTAAGCCCGGGGCTGGGGCACCCGGGACGGAGCGGGGTCCGCCGGCCCCAGCCCGCGGGGGCAGGAACCGGGTTGACCTGGTGGCCGGAGGACAATTAAGCCCGGGGCTCCGCGGCAGGGGTACCCGGGACGGAGCGGGGTCCGCCGGCCCCAGCCCGCGGGGGCAGGAACCGGGTTGACCTGGTGGCCGGAGGACAATTAAGCCCGGGGCTCCGGGGCTGGGGCACCCGGGACGGAGCGGGGTCCGCCGGCCCCAGCCCGCGGGGGCAGGAACCGGGTTGACCTGGTGGCCGGAGGACAATTAAGCCCGGGGCTCCGCGGCAGGGGTACCCGGGACGGAGCGGGGTCCGCCGGCCCCAGCCCGCGGGGGCAGGAACCGGGTTGACCTGGTGGCCGGAGGACAATTAAGCCCGGGGCTCCGGGGCTGGGGCACCCGGGACGGAGCGGGGTCCGCCGGCCCCAGCCCGCGGGGGCAGGAACCGGGTTGACCTGGTGGCCGGAGGACAATTAAGCCCGGGGCTCCGGGGCTGGGGCACCCGGCACGGAGCGGGGTCCGCCGGCCCCAGCCCGTGGGGGCAGGAACCGGGTTGACCTGGTGGCCGGAGGACAATTAAGCCCGGGGCTCCGGGGCTGGGGCACCCGGGACGGAGCGGGGTCCGCCGGCCCCAGCCCGCGGGGGCAGGAACCGGGTTGACCTGGTGGCCGGAGGACAATTAAGCCCGGGGCTCCGCGGCAGGGGTACCCGGGAAGGAGCGGGGTCCGCCGGCCCCAGCCCTCGGGGGCGGGAACCGGGTTGACCTGGTGGCCGAGAAGCGAACCGGCCACCAGGTAAACCCATTGAAAGTATAGGGTTGACCTGGTGGCCGAAAAGCGAACGGGCCACCAGGTAAACCCGTTGAAAGTATAGGGTTGACCTGGTGGCCGAGAAGCGAACCGGCCACCAGGTAAACCCATTGAAAGTATAGGGTTGACCTGGTGGCCGAAAAGCGAACGGGCCACCAGGTAAACCCGTTGAAAGTATAGGGTTGACCTGGTGGCCGAAAAGCGAACCGGCCACCAGGTAAACCCATTGAAAGTATAGGGTTGACCTGGTGGCCGAAAAGCGAACGGGCCACCAGGTAAACCCGTTGAAAGTATAGGGTTGACCTGGTGGCCGAAAAGCGAACCGGCCACCAGGTCAACCCATTGAAAGTATAGGGTTGACCTGGTGGCCGAAAAGCGAACGGGCACCAGGTAAACCCGTTGAAAGTATAGGGTTGACCTGGTGGCCGAAAAGCGAACCGGCCACCAGGTAAACCCATTGAAAGTATAGGGTTGACCTGGTGGCCGAGAAGCGAAGCGGCCACCAGGTAAACCCATTGAAAGTATAGGGTTGACCTGGTGGCCGAAAAGCGAACCGGCCACCAGGTAAACCCATTGAAAGTATAGGGTTTGACCTGGTGGCCGAAAAGCGAACGGGCCACCAGGTAAACCCGTTGAAAGTATAGGGTTGACCTGGTGGCCGAAAAGCGAACCGGCCACCAGGTCAACCCATTGAAAGTATAGGGTTGACCTGGTGGCCGAAAAGCGAACGGGCACCAGGTAAACCCGTTGAAAGTATAGGGTTGACCTGGTGGCCGAAAAGCGAACCGGCCACCAGGTAAACCCATTGAAAGTATAGGGTTGACCTGGTGGCCGAGAAGCGAAGCGGCCACCAGGTAAACCCATTGAAAGTATAGGGTTGACCTGGTGGCCGAAAAGCGAACGGGCCACCAGGTCAACCCGTTGAAAGTATAGGGTTGACCTGGTGGCCGAAAAGCGAACGGGCCACCAGGTAAACCCGTTGAAAGTATAGGGTTGACCTGGTGTCCGGACGGGAGTGAACCCCCGTACCCGGGGCAGGGTGACCCGGGCGGAGCGGTGTCCGTCCTGCCCCATCCCGCGGTGCAGGCTCCGGGTTGACCTGGTGACTCCCCTGCCTCGGGTGGGCCCGATCCTTTTTTCCGTTTTTTTTTTTGGGCCGGCGAGTGGTCGGGATGCCCCCCAGGCACCCCTTTTGGGGTCGAAGAAAAAAAATTTTCAGACTTCCAGGGGCCCGATCCGTGGCCGCGGAGATTCAGGCTGGGCTGGCGGGACTTCTCTGGCAGAGGCTCCGGGTTGACCCGGGGACTCCCCTGCCTTGGGCGGGCCCGATCCGTTTTTCCGTTTTTTTTTTTTTTTTTCTTTTTGGGTCCGGAGACTGGTCTGGATGCCCCCCAGAACCCCTTTTGGGGTCGGTGAAAAAAATTTTTTAAAGACTTCCAGGGGTCCGATCCCTTGCCACGGCGTCGCAGGCTGGGCTGGGAGAGTTGTCCGCGGGGGGGCAGGCTCCGGGTTGACATGGTGTCCCGACGGGAATGAAGCCCGGAGCCCGTGGCAGGGGAACCCGGGCGCAGTGGTGTACGCCCGGCCCCAGCCCGCGGGGGCAGGCTCCGGGTTGACCTGGTGTCCGGACGGGAATGAAGCCCCGAGCCCGGTGCAGGGGGACCCGGGCGGGGCGGGGTCCGTCCGGCACCAGCGCGCGGTGCAGGCTCCGGGTTGACCTGGTGTCCGGACGGGAATGAAGCCCGGAGCCCGTGGCAGGGGAAAGCGGGCGCAGTGGGGTCCGCCCGTCCCCAGCCCGCGGGGGCAGGCTCCGGGTTGACCTGGTGTCCGGACGGGAATGAAGCCCCGAGCCCGTGGCAGGGGAACCCGGGCGCAGTGGGGTCCGCCCGTCCCCAGCCCGCGGGGGCAGGCTCCGGGTTGACCTGGTGACTCCCCTGCCTCGGGTGGTCCCGATCCTTTTTTCCGGTTTTTTCTTTTTTTTTTATTATGTCCGGAGAGTGGTCTGGGTGCCCCCCCGGCACCCCTTGTGGGGTCGGTCAAATTTTTATTCAGACTTCCAGGGGCCCGATCCGTGGCCGCGGAGATTCAGGCTGGGCTGGCGGGACTTCTCTGGCAGAGGCTCCGGGTTGACCCGGGGACTCCCCTGCCTTGGGCGGGCCCGATCCGTTTTTCCGTTTTTTTTTTTTTTTCTTTTTGGGTCCGGAGAGCGGTCTGGATGCCCCCCAGAACCCCTTTTGGGGTCGGTGAAAAAAATTTTTTAAAGACTTCCAGGGGTCCGATCCCTTGCCACGGCGTCGCAGGCTGGGCTGGGAGAGTTGTCCGCGGGGGGGCAGGCTCCGGGTTGACCTGGTGTCCGGACGGGAATGAAGCCCGGAGCCCGTGGCAGGGGAAAGCGGGCGCAGTGGGGTCCGCCCGTCCCCAGCCCGCGGGGGCAGGCTCCGGGTTGACCTGGTGTCCGGACGGGAATGAAGCCCCGAGCCCGGTGCAGGGGGACCCGGGCGGTGCGGGGTCCGTCCGGCACCAGCGCGCGGTGCAGGCTCCGGGTTGACCTGGTGTCCGGACGGGAATGAAGCCCGGAGCCCGTGGCAGGGGAAAGCGGGCGCAGTGGGGTCCGCCCGTCCCCAGCCCGCGGGGGCAGGCTCCGGGTTGACCTGGTGTCCGGACGGGAATGAAGCCCCGAGCCCGTGGCAGGGGAACCGCGGCGCATTGGGGTTCGCCCGGCCCCAGCCCGCGGGGGCAGGCTCCGGGTTGACCTGGTGACTCCCCTGCCTCGGGTGGTCCCGATCCTTTTTTCCGGTTTTTTCCTTTTTTTTTATTATGTCCGGAGAGTGGTCTGGGTGCCCCCCCGGCACCCCTTTTGGGGTCGGTCAAATTTTTTTTCAGACTTCCAGGGGCCCGATCCGTGGCCGCGGAGATTCAGGCTGGGCTGGCGGGACTTCTCTGGCAGAGGCTCCGGGTTGACCCGGGGACTCCCCTGCCTCGGGCGGGCCCGATCCTTTTTTCCGGTTTTTTTTTTTTTTTCTTTTTGGGTCCGGAGAGCGGTCTGGATGCCCCCCAGAACCCCTTTTGGGGTCGGTGAAAAAAATTTTTTAAAGACTTCCAGGGGTCCGATCCCTGGCCACGGCGTCGCAGGCTGGGCTGGGAGAGTTGTCCGCGGGGGGGCAGGCTCCGGGTTGACCTGGTGTCCGGACGGGAATGAAGCCCGGAGCCCGTGGCAGGGGAAAGCGGGCGCAGTGGGGTCCGCCCGTCCCCAGCCCGCGGGGGCAGGCTCCGGGTTGACCTGGTGTCCGGACGGGAATGAAGCCCCGAGCCCGTGGCAGGGGAACCCGGGCGCAGTGGGGTCCGCCCGGCCCCAGCCCGCGGGGGCAGGCTCCGGGTTGACCTGGTGACTCCCCTGCCTCGGGTGGTCCCGATCCTTTTTTCCGTTTTTTTCTTTATTATGTCCGGGGAGTGGTCTGGATGCCCCCCCGGCACCCCTTTTGGGGTCGGTGAAATTTTTTTTCAGACTTCCAGGGGCCCGATCCGTGGCCGCGGAGATTCAGGCTGGGCTGGCGGGACTTCTCTGGCAGAGGCTCCGGGTTCACCCGGGGACTCCCCTGCCTCGGGCGGGCCCGATCCTTTTTTCCGTTTTTTTTTTTTTTTTTTTGGGTCCGGAGAGCGGTCTGCATGCCCCCCAGAACCCCTTTTGGGGTCGGTGAAAAAAATTTTTTAAAGAATTCCAGGGGTCCGATCCCTGGCCACGGCGTCGCAGGCTGGCCTGGGAGAGTTGTCCGCGGGGGGGCAGGCTCCGGGTTGACATGGTGTCCCGACGGGAATGAAGCCCGGAGCCCGTGGCAGGGGAACCCGGGCGCAGTGGGGTCCGCCCGGCCCCAGCCCGCGGGGGAGGCTCCGGGTTGACCTGGTGTCCGGACGGGAATGAAGCCCGGAGCCCGTGGCAGGGGAACGCGGGCGCAGTGGGGTCCGCCCGGCCCCAGCCCGCGTGGGCAGGCTCCGGGTTGACCTGGTGTCCGGACGGGAATGAAGCCCGGAGCCCGTGGCAGGGGACCGCGGGCGCAGTGGGGTCCGCCCGGCCCCAGCCCGCGTGGGCAGGCTCCGGGTTGACCTGGTGTCCGGACGGGAATGAAGCCCGTTTCCCGTGGCAGGGGAACCCGGGCGCAGTGGGGTCCGCCCGGCCCCAGCCCGCGGGGGCAGGCTCCGGGTTGACCTGGTGTCCGGACGGGAATGAAGCCCCGAGCCCGGGGCAGGGGAACCGGGGCGCATTGGGGTCCGCCCGGCCCCAGCCCGCGGGGGCAGGCTCCGGGTTGACCTGGTGACTCCCCTGCCTCGGGTGGTCCCGATCCTTTTTTCCGTTTTTTTCTTTATTATGTCCGGGGAGTGGTCTGGATGCCCCCCCGGCACCCCTTTTGGGGTCGGTGAAATTTTTTTTCAGACTTCCAGGGGCCCGATCCGTGGCCGCGGAGATTCAGGCTGGCCTGGCGGACTTCTCTGGCAGAGGCTCCGGGTTGACCCGGGGACTCCCCTGCCTCGGGCGGGCCCGATCCTTTTTTCCGTTTTTTTCTTTTTTTTTTTTATTATGTCCGGGGAGTGGTCTGGATGCCCCCCCGGCACCCCTTTTGGGGTCGGTGAAATTTTTTTTCAGACTTCCAGGGGCCCGATCCGTGGCCGCGGAGATTCAGGCTGGCCTGGCGGACTTCTCTGGCAGAGGCTCCGGGTTGACCCGGGGACTCCCCTGCCTCGGGCGGGCCCGATCCTTTTTTCCGTTTTTTTTTTTTTTTTTTTTTTTAGCGGGAGCGTGGTCTGGAAGTCCCCCCAGCACCCCTTTTGGGGTCGGTGAAAATTTTTTTCCGACTTCCAGGGGCCCGATCCGTGGCCGCGGTGTCGCAGGCTGGCCTGGGGTCCTT
>NW_027554348.1:280000-287500 GCF_965152235.1 Eretmochelys imbricata | reverse complement strand
GGACGGAGCGGGGTCCGCCGGCCCCAGCCCGCGGGGGCAGGAACCGGGTTGACCTGGTGGCCGGAGGACAATTAAGCCCGGGGCTGGGGCACCCGGGACGGAGCGGGGTCCGCCGGCCCCAGCCCGCGGGGGCAGGAACCGGGTTGACCTGGTGGCCGGAGGACAATTAAGCCCGGGGCTCCGCGGCAGGGGTACCCGGGACGGAGCGGGGTCCGCCGGCCCCAGCCCGCGGGGGCAGGAACCGGGTTGACCTGGTGGCCGGAGGACAATTAAGCCCGGGGCTCCGGGGCTGGGGCACCCGGGACGGAGCGGGGTCCGCCGGCCCCAGCCCGCGGGGGCAGGAACCGGGTTGACCTGGTGGCCGGAGGACAATTAAGCCCGGGGCTCCGCGGCAGGGGTACCCGGGACGGAGCGGGGTCCGCCGGCCCCAGCCCGCGGGGGCAGGAACCGGGTTGACCTGGTGGCCGGAGGACAATTAAGCCCGGGGCTCCGGGGCTGGGGCACCCGGGACGGAGCGGGGTCCGCCGGCCCCAGCCCGCGGGGGCAGGAACCGGGTTGACCTGGTGGCCGGAGGACAATTAAGCCCGGGGCTCCGGGGCTGGGGCACCCGGGACGGAGCGGGGTCCGCCGGCCCCAGCCCGTGGGGGCAGGAACCGGGTTGACCTGGTGGCCGGAGGACAATTAAGCCCGGGGCTCCGGGGCTGGGGCACCCGGGACGGAGCGGGGTCCGCCGGCCCCAGCACGCGGGGGCAGGAACCGGGTTGACCTGGTGGCCGGAGGACAATTAAGCCCGGGGCTCCGCGGCAGGGGTACCCGGGAAGGAGCGGGGTCCGCCGGCCCCAGCCCTCGGGGGCGGGAACCGGGTTGACCTGGTGGCCGAGAAGCGAACCGGCCACCAGGTAAACCCATTGAAAGTATAGGGTTGACCTGGTGGCCGAAAAGCGAACGGGCCACCAGGTAAACCCGTTGAAAGTATAGGGTTGACCTGGTGGCCGAGAAGCGAACCGGCCACCAGGTAAACCCATTGAAAGTATAGGGTTGACCTGGTGGCCGAAAAGCGAACGGGCCACCAGGTAAACCCGTTGAAAGTATAGGGTTGACCTGGTGGCCGAAAAGCGAACCGGCCACCAGGTAAACCCATTGAAAGTATAGGGTTGACCTGGTGGCCGAAAAGCGAACGGGCCACCAGGTAAACCCGTTGAAAGTATAGGGTTGACCTGGTGGCCGAAAAGCGAACCGGCCACCAGGTCAACCCATTGAAAGTATAGGGTTGACCTGGTGGCCGAAAAGCGAACGGGCACCAGGTAAACCCGTTGAAAGTATAGGGTTGACCTGGTGGCCGAAAAGCGAACCGGCCACCAGGTGAACCCATTGAAAGTATAGGGTTGACCTGGTGGCCGAGAAGCGAAGCGGCCACCAGGTAAACCCATTGAAAGTATAGGGTTGACCTGGTGGCCGAAAAGCGAACGGGCCACCAGGTCAACCCGTTGAAAGTATAGGGTTGACCTGGTGGCCGAAAAGCGAACCGGCCACCAGGTAAACCCGTTGAAAGTATAGGGTTGACCTGGTGGCCGAAAAGCGAACCGGCCACCAGGTAAACCCATTGAAAGTATAGGGTTGACCTGGTGGCCGAGAAGCGAAGCGGCCACCAGGTAAACCCATTGAAAGTATAGGGTTGACCTGGTGGCCGAAAAGCGAACCGGCCACCAGGTAAACCCATTGAAAGTATAGGGTTGACCTGGTGGCCGAAAAGCGAACGGGCCACCAGGTAAACCCGTTGAAAGTATAGGGTTGACCTGGTGGCCGAAAAGCGAACCGGCCACCAGGTCAACCCATTGAAAGTATAGGGTTGACCTGGTGGCCGAAAAGCGAACGGGCACCAGGTAAACCCGTTGAAAGTATAGGGTTGACCTGGTGGCCGAAAAGCGAACCGGCCACCAGGTAAACCCATTGAAAGTATAGGGTTGACCTGGTGGCCGAGAAGCGAAGCGGCCACCAGGTAAACCCATTGAAAGTATAGGGTTGACCTGGTGGCCGAAAAGCGAACGGGCCACCAGGTCAACCCGTTGAAAGTATAGGGTTGACCTGGTGGCCGAAAAGCGAAACGGCCACCAGGTAAACCCGTTGAAAGTATAGGGTTGACCTGGTGGCCGAAAAGCGAACCGGCCACCAGGTAAACCCATTGAAAGTATAGGGTTGACCTGGTGGCCGAGAAGCGAAGCGGCCACCAGGTAAACCCATTGAAAGTATAGGGTTGACCTGGTGGCCGAAAAGCGAACGGGCCACCAGGTCAACCCGTTGAAAGTATAGGGTTGACCTGGTGGCCGAAAAGCGAACGGGCCACCAGGTAAACCCGTTGAAAGTATAGGGTTGACCTGGTGTCCGGACGGGAGTGAACCCCCGTACCCGGGGCAGGGTGACCCGGGCGGAGCGGTGTCCGTCCTGCCCCATCCCGCGGTGCAGGCTCCGGGTTGACCTGGTGACTCCCCTGCCTCGGGTGGGCCCGATCCTTTTTTCCGTTTTTTTTTTTGGGCCGGCGAGTGGTCGGGATGCCCCCCAGGCACCCCTTTTGGGGTCGAAGAAAAAAAATTTTCAGACTTCCAGGGGCCCGATCCGTGGCCGCGGAGATTCAGGCTGGGCTGGCGGGACTTCTCTGGCAGAGGCTCCGGGTTGACCCGGGGACTCCCCTGCCTTGGGCGGGCCCGATCCGTTTTTCCGTTTTTTTTTTTTTTTTTCTTTTTGGGTCCGGAGACTGGTCTGGATGCCCCCCAGAACCCCTTTTGGGGTCGGTGAAAAAAATTTTTTAAAGACTTCCAGGGGTCCGATCCCTTGCCACGGCGTCGCAGGCTGGGCTGGGAGAGTTGTCCGCGGGGGGGCAGGCTCCGGGTTGACATGGTGTCCCGACGGGAATGAAGCCCGGAGCCCGTGGCAGGGGAACCCGGGCGCAGTGGTGTACGCCCGGCCCCAGCCCGCGGGGGCAGGCTCCGGGTTGACCTGGTGTCCGGACGGGAATGAAGCCCCGAGCCCGGTGCAGGGGGACCCGGGCGGGGCGGGGTCCGTCCGGCACCAGCGCGCGGTGCAGGCTCCGGGTTGACCTGGTGTCCGGACGGGAATGAAGCCCGGAGCCCGTGGCAGGGGAAAGCGGGCGCAGTGGGGTCCGCCCGTCCCCAGCCCGCGGGGGCAGGCTCCGGGTTGACCTGGTGTCCGGACGGGAATGAAGCCCCGAGCCCGTGGCAGGGGAACCCGGGCGCAGTGGGGTCCGCCCGTCCCCAGCCCGCGGGGGCAGGCTCCGGGTTGACCTGGTGACTCCCCTGCCTCGGGTGGTCCCGATCCTTTTTTCCGGTTTTTTCTTTTTTTTTTATTATGTCCGGAGAGTGGTCTGGGTGCCCCCCCGGCACCCCTTTTGGGGTCGGTCAAATTTTTATTCAGACTTCCAGGGGCCCGATCCGTGGCCGCGGAGATTCAGGCTGGGCTGGCGGGACTTCTCTGGCAGAGGCTCCGGGTTGACCCGGGGACTCCCCTGCCTTGGGCGGGCCCGATCCGTTTTTCCGTTTTTTTTTTTTTTTCTTTTTGGGTCCGGAGAGCGGTCTGGATGCCCCCCAGAACCCCTTTTGGGGTCGGTGAAAAAAATTTTTTAAAGACTTCCAGGGGTCCGATCCCTTGCCACGGCGTCGCAGGCTGGGCTGGGAGAGTTGTCCGCGGGGGGGCAGGCTCCGGGTTGACCTGGTGTCCGGACGGGAATGAAGCCCGGAGCCCGTGGCAGGGGAAAGCGGGCGCAGTGGGGTCCGCCCGTCCCCAGCCCGCGGGGGCAGGCTCCGGGTTGACCTGGTGTCCGGACGGGAATGAAGCCCCGAGCCCGGTGCAGGGGGACCCGGGCGGTGCGGGGTCCGTCCAGCACCAGCGCGCGGTGCAGGCTCCGGGTTGACCTGGTGTCCGGACGGGAATGAAGCCCGGAGCCCGTGGCAGGGGAAAGCGGGCGCAGTGGGGTCCGCCCGTCCCCAGCCCGCGGGGGCAGGCTCCGGGTTGACCTGGTGTCCGGACGGGAATGAAGCCCCGAGCCCGTGGCAGGGGAACCGCGGCGCATTGGGGTTCGCCCGGCCCCAGCCCGCGGGGGCAGGCTCCGGGTTGACCTGGTGACTCCCCTGCCTCGGGTGGTCCCGATCCTTTTTTCCGGTTTTTTCCTTTTTTTTTATTATGTCCGGAGAGTGGTCTGGGTGCCCCCCCGGCACCCCTTTTGGGGTCGGTCAAATTTTTTTTCAGACTTCCAGGGGCCCGATCCGTGGCCGCGGAGATTCAGGCTGGGCTGGCGGGACTTCTCTGGCAGAGGCTCCGGGTTGACCCGGGGACTCCCCTGCCTCGGGCGGGCCCGATCCTTTTTTCCGGTTTTTTTTTTTTTTTCTTTTTGGGTCCGGAGAGCGGTCTGGATGCCCCCCAGAACCCCTTTTGGGGTCGGTGAAAAAAATTTTTTAAAGACTTCCAGGGGTCCGATCCCTGGCCACGGCGTCGCAGGCTGGGCTGGGAGAGTTGTCCGCGGGGGGGCAGGCTCCGGGTTGACCTGGTGTCCGGACGGGAATGAAGCCCGGAGCCCGTGGCAGGGGAAAGCGGGCGCAGTGGGGTCCGCCCGTCCCCAGCCCGCGGGGGCAGGCTCCGGGTTGACCTGGTGTCCGGACGGGAATGAAGCCCCGAGCCCGTGGCAGGGGAACCCGGGCGCAGTGGGGTCCGCCCGGCCCCAGCCCGCGGGGGCAGGCTCCGGGTTGACCTGGTGACTCCCCTGCCTCGGGTGGTCCCGATCCTTTTTTCCGTTTTTTTCTTTATTATGTCCGGGGAGTGGTCTGGATGCCCCCCCGGCACCCCTTTTGGGGTCGGTGAAATTTTTTTTCAGACTTCCAGGGGCCCGATCCGTGGCCGCGGAGATTCAGGCTGGGCTGGCGGGACTTCTCTGGCAGAGGCTCCGGGTTGACCCGGGGACTCCCCTGCCTCGGGCGGGCCCGATCCTTTTTTCCGTTTTTTTTTTTTTTTTTTTTGGGTCCGGAGAGCGGTCTGCATGCCCCCCAGAACCCCTTTTGGGGTCGGTGAAAAAAATTTTTTAAAGACTTCCAGGGGTCCGATCCCTGGCCACGGCGTCGCAGGCTGGCCTGGGAGAGTTGTCCGCGGGGGGGCAGGCTCCGGGTTGACATGGTGTCCCGACGGGAATGAAGCCCGGAGCCCGTGGCAGGGGAACCCGGGCGCAGTGGGGTCCGCCCGGCCCCAGCCCGCGGGGGAGGCTCCGGGTTGACCTGGTGTCCGGACGGGAATGAAGCCCGGAGCCCGTGGCAGGGGAACGCGGGCGCAGTGGGGTCCGCCCGGCCCCAGCCCGCGTGGGCAGGCTCCGGGTTGACCTGGTGTCCGGACGGGAATGAAGCCCGGAGCCCGTGGCAGGGGACCGCGGGCGCAGTGGGGTCCGCCCGGCCCCAGCCCGCGTGGGCAGGCTCCGGGTTGACCTGGTGTCCGGACGGGAATGAAGCCCGTTTCCCGTGGCAGGGGAACCCGGGCGCAGTGGGGTCCGCCCGGCCCCAGCCCGCGGGGGCAGGCTCCGGGTTGACCTGGTGTCCGGACGGGAATGAAGCCCCGAGCCCGGGGCAGGGGAACCGGGGCGCATTGGGGTCCGCCCGGCCCCAGCCCGCGGGGGCAGGCTCCGGGTTGACCTGGTGACTCCCCTGCCTCGGGTGGTCCCGATCCTTTTTTCCGTTTTTTTCTTTATTATGTCCGGGGAGTGGTCTGGATGCCCCCCCGGCACCCCTTTTGGGGTCGGTGAAATTTTTTTTCAGACTTCCAGGGGCCCGATCCGTGGCCGCGGAGATTCAGGCTGGCCTGGCGGACTTCTCTGGCAGAGGCTCCGGGTTGACCCGGGGACTCCCCTGCCTCGGGCGGGCCCGATCCTTTTTTCCGTTTTTTTCTTTTTTTTTTTTATTATGTCCGGGGAGTGGTCTGGATGCCCCCCCGGCACCCCTTTTGGGGTCGGTGAAATTTTTTTTCAGACTTCCAGGGGCCCGATCCGTGGCCGCGGAGATTCAGGCTGGCCTGGCGGACTTCTCTGGCAGAGGCTCCGGGTTGACCCGGGGACTCCCCTGCCTCGGGCGGGCCCGATCCTTTTTTCCGTTTTTTTTTTTTTTTTTTTTTTTAGCGGGAGCGTGGTCTGGAAGTCCCCCCAGCACCCCTTTTGGGGTCGGTGAAAATTTTTTTCCGACTTCCAGGGGCCCGATCCGTGGCCGCGGTGTCGCAGGCTGGCCTGGGGTCCTTCTCTCGCTCCGGCCGCGGATGGCGAGACGCTCGGCCACCAGGTCAACCCGGAGGAAAAGCGGCTGAAAAAAACGTCTAAGTCCCTGCTCGGCCACCAGGTCAACCCGGAGGAAAAGCGGCTGAAAAAAACGTCTAAGTCCCTGCTCGGCCACCAGGTCAACCCGGAGGAAAAGCGGCTGAAGAAAATGTCTAAGTCCCTGCTCGGCCACCAGGTCAACCCGGAGGAAAAACGGCTGAAAAAATGTCTAAGTCCCTGCTCGGCCACCAGGTCAACCCCAGGAAAAGGCTGAAAAAATGTCTAAGTCCCTGCTCGGCCACCAGGTCAACCCCAGAAAAAGGCTGAAAAAATGTCTAAGTCCCTGCTCGGCCACCAGGTCAACCCCATTCAAAGTAACGGGTTGACCTGGTGGCCGGCAGTCTCACGGAAGTCCGGATGGGGTCGCCAAAACTGCCCTCGGCCGACCGAGGGAACCACGAGGTCGGATAGATTTTCAGATTGGTCCCGCTAAATTGGCGGTTGGATTTTTCACATAGTTCATTCCGAAGGGTGTGCGGAGATTTCTGAGGACAGGTTTTTCAGAACCTGTGAGAACCAGAGATGAGCCCGGGGGACCAATCTGAGTGTTGTACCCGATCATGCGAGGGGGGAATGGGGCACGCTGGCAGGTGGGGCGGCCCTCGGCCCTCCGTGCCCCCCCCCTTTTCCGGCTCTTCGCCTCCGGGGACCCCGTCGTCCCCTCGCACCCGCCGCGCAGGCCCGGTGGCCGGGATGCGAACTCCGACTGTCGGCGCCCCCCGGAGGGAGGGGGGGCCCGCTCCCCGCTCGCCCGCCGATCGATGTGGCGCTCACCTTCGCGACGGGAAGGGCCCTTCGCGGGCCGGAGCCCCGGCGGCAGGGGCCTCCGGCGTTCAGGCGGATTTGGGTCCCTCTTCCCCTTTGCGTTCCCCGACCCCGGGGCCGACTGGGACTTGCCTCCTTGAGGGAAGGGGGGCCGGGCGCGTGCTCGGCCCTCCGTGCCGTGGGTGTGCCGGCCGGCTGAGATCTCCGCCGGGCGAGGTCGAGCGGCTCCGGCAGCCCACCCAGGGGTCCGAAAACCCAGGCCAAGCCGCGAGGCTCAGCAGGGCCAAACACGGTCGCGAGAGCGAGCAGGGGCGCGCTGCGGTCCCCCGCCGTCCCCGACGGTCCTTCTCCACGCACGCTCCGGGGCGCGGGCCTCGGGG
>NW_027554348.1:262500-267500 GCF_965152235.1 Eretmochelys imbricata | reverse complement strand
GAAGCGAAGCGGCCACCAGGTAAACCCATTGAAAGTATAGGGTTGACCTGGTGGCCGAAAAGCGAACGGGCCACCAGGTCAACCCGTTGAAAGTATAGGGTTGACCTGGTGGCCGAAAAGCGAACCGGCCACCAGGTAAACCCGTTGAAAGTATAGGGTTGACCTGGTGGCCGCTTCGCTTCTCGGCCACCAGGTAAACCCATTGAAAGTATAGGGTTGACCTGGTGGCCGAGAAGCGAAGCGGCCACCAGGTAAACCCATTGAAAGTATAGGGTTGACCTGGTGGCCGAAAAGCGAACGGGCCACCAGGTCAACCCGTTGAAAGTATAGGGTTGACCTGGTGGCCGAAAAGCGAACGGGCCACCAGGTAAACCCGTTGAAAGTATAGGGTTGACCTGGTGTCCGGACGGGAGTGAACCCCCGTACCCGGGGCAGGGTGACCCGGGCGGAGCGGTGTCCGTCCTGCCCCATCCCGCGGTGCAGGCTCCGGGTTGACCTGGTGACTCCCCTGCCTCGGGTGGGCCCGATCCTTTTTTCCGTTTTTTTTTTTGGGCCGGCGAGTGGTCGGGATGCCCCCCAGGCACCCCTTTTGGGGTCGAAGAAAAAAAATTTTCAGACTTCCAGGGGCCCGATCCGTGGCCGCGGAGATTCAGGCTGGGCTGGCGGGACTTCTCTGGCAGAGGCTCCGGGTTGACCCGGGGACTCCCCTGCCTTGGGCGGGCCCGATCCGTTTTTCCTTTTTTTTTTTTTTTTTCTTTTTGGGTCCGGAGACTGGTCTGGATGCCCCCCAGAACCCCTTTTGGGGTCGGTGAAAAAAATTTTTTAAAGACTTCCAGGGGTCCGATCCCTTGCCACGGCGTCGCAGGCTGGGCTGGGAGAGTTGTCCGCGGGGGGGCAGGCTCCGGGTTGACATGGTGTCCCGACGGGAATGAAGCCCGGAGCCCGTGGCAGGGGAACCCGGGCGCAGTGGTGTACGCCCGGCCCCAGCCCGCGGGGGCAGGCTCCGGGTTGACCTGGTGTCCGGAAGGGAATGAAGCCCCGAGCCCGGTGCAGGGGGACCCGGGCGGGGCGGGGTCCGTCCGGCACCAGCGCGCGGTGCAGGCTCCGGGTTGACCTGGTGTCCGGACGGGAATGAAGCCCGGAGCCCGTGGCAGGGGAAAGCGGGCGCAGTGGGGTCCGCCCGTCCCCAGCCCGCGGGGGCAGGCTCCGGGTTGACCTGGTGTCCGGACGGGAATGAAGCCCCGAGCCCGTGGCAGGGGAACCCGGGCGCAGTGGGGTCCGCCCGTCCCCAGCCCGCGGGGGCAGGCTCCGGGTTGACCTGGTGACTCCCCTGCCTCGGGTGGTCCCGATCCTTTTTTCCGGTTTTTTCTTTTTTTTTTATTATGTCCGGAGAGTGGTCTGGGTGCCCCCCCGGCACCCCTTTTGGGGTCGGTCAAATATTTATTCAGACTTCCAGGGGCCCGATCCGTGGCCGCGGAGATTCAGGCTGGGCTGGCGGGACTTCTCTGGCAGAGGCTCCGGGTTGACCCGGGGACTCCCCTGCCTTGGGCGGGCCCGATCCGTTTTTCCGTTTTTTTTTTTTTTTCTTTTTGGGTCCGGAGAGCGGTCTGGATGCCCCCCAGAACCCCTTTTGGGGTCGGTGAAAAAAATTTTTTAAAGACTTCCAGGGGTCCGATCCCTTGCCACGGCGTCGCAGGCTGGGCTGGGAGAGTTGTCCGCGGGGGGGCAGGCTCCGGGTTGACCTGGTGTCCGGACGGGAATGAAGCCCGGAGCCCGTGGCAGGGGAAAGCGGGCGCAGTGGGGTCCGCCCGTCCCCAGCCCGCGGGGGCAGGCTCCGGGTTGACCTGGTGTCCGGACGGGAATGAAGCCCCGAGCCCGGTGCAGGGGGACCCGGGCGGTGCGGGGTCCGTCCGGCACCAGCGCGCGGTGCAGGCTCCGGGTTGACCTGGTGTCCGGACGGGAATGAAGCCCGGAGCCCGTGGCAGGGGAAAGCGGGCGCAGTGGGGTCCGCCCGTCCCCAGCCCGCGGGGGCAGGCTCCGGGTTGACCTGGTGTCCGGACGGGAATGAAGCCCCGAGCCCGTGGCAGGGGAACCGCGGCGCATTGGGGTTCGCCCGGCCCCAGCCCGCGGGGGCAGGCTCCGGGTTGACCTGGTGACTCCCCTGCCTCGGGTGGTCCCGATCCTTTTTTCCGGTTTTTTCCTTTTTTTTTATTATGTCCGGAGAGTGGTCTGGGTGCCCCCCCGGCACCCCTTTTGGGGTCGGTCAAATTTTTTTTCAGACTTCCAGGGGCCCGATCCGTGGCCGCGGAGATTCAGGCTGGGCTGGCGGGACTTCTCTGGCAGAGGCTCCGGGTTGACCCGGGGACTCCCCTGCCTCGGGCGGGCCCGATCCTTTTTTCCGGTTTTTTTTTTTTTTTCTTTTTGGGTCCGGAGAGCGGTCTGGATGCCCCCCAGAACCCCTTTTGGGGTCGGTGAAAAAAATTTTTTAAAGACTTCCAGGGGTCCGATCCCTGGCCACGGCGTCGCAGGCTGGGCTGGGAGAGTTGTCCGCGGGGGGGCAGGCTCCGGGTTGACCTGGTGTCCGGACGGGAATGAAGCCCGGAGCCCGTGGCAGGGGAAAGCGGGCGCAGTGGGGTCCGCCCGTCCCCAGCCCGCGGGGGCAGGCTCCGGGTTGACCTGGTGTCCGGACGGGAATGAAGCCCCGAGCCCGTGGCAGGGGAACCCGGGCGCAGTGGGGTCCGCCCGGCCCCAGCCCGCGGGGGCAGGCTCCGGGTTGACCTGGTGACTCCCCTGCCTCGGGTGGTCCCGATCCTTTTTTCCGTTTTTTTCTTTATTATGTCCGGGGAGTGGTCTGGATGCCCCCCCGGCACCCCTTTTGGGGTCGGTGAAATTTTTTTTCAGACTTCCAGGGGCCCGATCCGTGGCCGCCGAGATTCAGGCTGGGCTGGCGGGACTTCTCTGGCAGAGGCTCCGGGTTGACCCGGGGACTCCCCTGCCTCGGGCGGGCCCGATCCTTTTTTCCGTTTTTTTTTTTTTTTTTTTGGGTCCGGAGAGCGGTCTGCATGCCCCCCAGAACCCCTTTTGGGGTCGGTGAAAAAAATTTTTTAAAGACTTCCAGGGGTCCGATCCCTGGCCACGGCGTCGCAGGCTGGCCTGGGAGAGTTGTCCGCGGGGGGGCAGGCTCCGGGTTGACATGGTGTCCCGACGGGAATGAAGCCCGGAGCCCGTGGCAGGGGAACCCGGGCGCAGTGGGGTCCGCCCGGCCCCAGCCCGCGGGGGAGGCTCCGGGTTGACCTGGTGTCCGGACGGGAATGAAGCCCGGAGCCCGTGGCAGGGGAACGCGGGCGCAGTGGGGTCCGCCCGGCCCCAGCCCGCGTGGGCAGGCTCCGGGTTGACCTGGTGTCCGGACGGGAATGAAGCCCGGAGCCCGTGGCAGGGGACCGCGGGCGCAGTGGGGTCCGCCCGGCCCCAGCCCGCGTGGGCAGGCTCCGGGTTGACCTGGTGTCCGGACGGGAATGAAGCCCGTTTCCCGTGGCAGGGGAACCCGGGCGCAGTGGGGTCCGCCCGGCCCCAGCCCGCGGGGGCAGGCTCCGGGTTGACCTGGTGTCCGGACGGGAATGAAGCCCCGAGCCCGGGGCAGGGGAACCGGGGCGCATTGGGGTCCGCCCGGCCCCAGCCCGCGGGGGCAGGCTCCGGGTTGACCTGGTGACTCCCCTGCCTCGGGTGGTCCCGATCCTTTTTTCCGTTTTTTTCTTTATTATGTCCGGGGAGTGGTCTGGATGCCCCCCCGGCACCCCTTTTGGGGTCGGTGAAATTTTTTTTCAGACTTCCAGGGGCCCGATCCGTGGCCGCGGAGATTCAGGCTGGCCTGGCGGACTTCTCTGGCAGAGGCTCCGGGTTGACCCGGGGACTCCCCTGCCTCGGGCGGGCCCGATCCTTTTTTCCGTTTTTTTCTTTTTTTTTTTTATTATGTCCGGGGAGTGGTCTGGATGCCCCCCCGGCACCCCTTTTGGGGTCGGTGAAATTTTTTTTCAGACTTCCAGGGGCCCGATCCGTGGCCGCGGAGATTCAGGCTGGCCTGGCGGACTTCTCTGGCAGAGGCTCCGGGTTGACCCGGGGACTCCCCTGCCTCGGGCGGGCCCGATCCTTTTTTCCGTTTTTTTTTTTTTTTTTTTTTTTAGCGGGAGCGTGGTCTGGAAGTCCCCCCAGCACCCCTTTTGGGGTCGGTGAAAATTTTTTTCCGACTTCCAGGGGCCCGATCCGTGGCCGCGGTGTCGCAGGCTGGCCTGGGGTCCTTCTCTCGCTCCGGCCGCGGATGGCGAGACGCTCGGCCACCAGGTCAACCCGGAGGAAAAGCGGCTGAAAAAAACGTCTAAGTCCCTGCTCGGCCACCAGGTCAACCCGGAGGAAAAGCGGCTGAAAAAAACGTCTAAGTCCCTGCTCGGCCACCAGGTCAACCCGGAGGAAAAGCGGCTGAAGAAAATGTCTAAGTCCCTGCTCGGCCACCAGGTCAACCCGGAGGAAAAACGGCTGAAAAAATGTCTAAGTCCCTGCTCGGCCACCAGGTCAACCCCAGGAAAAGGCTGAAAAAATTTCTAAGTCCCTGCTCGGCCATCAGGTCAACCCCAGGAAAAGGCTGAAAAAATGTCTAAGTCCCTGCTCGGCCACCAGGTCAACCCCAGAAAAAGGCTGAAAAAATGTCTAAGTCCCTGCTCGGCCACCAGGTCAACCCCATTCAAAGTAACGGGTTGACCTGGTGGCCGGCAGTCTCACGGAAGTCCGGATGGGGTCGCCAAAACTGCCCTCGGCCGACCGAGGGAACCACGAGGTCGGATAGATTTTCAGATTGGTCCCGCTAAATTGGCGGTTGGATTTTTCACATAGTTCATTCCGAAGGGTGTGCGGAGATTTCTGAGGACAGGTTTTTCAGAACCTGTGAGAACCAGAGATGAGCCCGGGGGACCAATCTGAGTGTTGTACCCGATCATGCGAGGGGGGAA
>NW_027554348.1:245000-250000 GCF_965152235.1 Eretmochelys imbricata | reverse complement strand
GGGGCTGGGGCACCCGGGACGGAGCGGGGTCCGCCGGCCCCAGCCCGCGGGGGCAGGAACCGGGTTGACCTGGTGGCCGGAGGACAATTAAGCCCGGGGCTCCGCGGCAGGGGTACCCGGGAAGGAGCGGGGTCCGCCGGCCCCAGCCCTCGGGGGCGGGAACCGGGTTGACCTGGTGGCCGAGAAGCGAACCGGCCACCAGGTAAACCCATTGAAAGTATAGGGTTGACCTGGTGGCCGAAAAGCGAACGGGCCACCAGGTAAACCCGTTGAAAGTATAGGGTTGACCTGGTGGCCGAGAAGCGAACCGGCCACCAGGTAAACCCATTGAAAGTATAGGGTTGACCTGGTGGCCGAAAAGCGAACGGGCCACCAGGTAAACCCGTTGAAAGTATAGGGTTGACCTGGTGGCCGAAAAGCGAACCGGCCACCAGGTAAACCCATTGAAAGTATAGGGTTGACCTGGTGGCCGAAAAGCGAACGGGCCACCAGGTAAACCCGTTGAAAGTATAGGGTTGACCTGGTGGCCGAAAAGCGAACCGGCCACCAGGTCAACCCATTGAAAGTATAGGGTTGACCTGGTGGCCGAAAAGCGAACGGGCACCAGGTAAACCCGTTGAAAGTATAGGGTTGACCTGGTGGCCGAAAAGCGAACCGGCCACCAGGTAAACCCATTGAAAGTATAGGGTTGACCTGGTGGCCGAGAAGCGAAGCGGCCACCAGGTAAACCCATTGAAAGTATAGGGTTGACCTGGTGGCCGAAAAGCGAACGGGCCACCAGGTCAACCCGTTGAAAGTATAGGGTTGACCTGGTGGCCGAAAAGCGAACCGGCCACCAGGTAAACCCGTTGAAAGTATAGGGTTGACCTGGTGGCCGAAAAGCGAACCGGCCACCAGGTAAACCCATTGAAAGTATAGGGTTGACCTGGTGGCCGAGAAGCGAAGCGGCCACCAGGTAAACCCATTGAAAGTATAGGGTTGACCTGGTGGCCGAAAAGCGAACCGGCCACCAGGTAAACCCATTGAAAGTATAGGGTTGACCTGGTGGCCGAAAAGCGAACGGGCCACCAGGTAAACCCGTTGAAAGTATAGGGTTGACCTGGTGGCCGAAAAGCGAACCGGCCACCAGGTCAACCCATTGAAAGTATAGGGTTGACCTGGTGGCCGAAAAGCGAACGGGCACCAGGTAAACCCGTTGAAAGTATAGGGTTGACCTGGTGGCCGAAAAGCGAACCGGCCACCAGGTAAACCCATTGAAAGTATAGGGTTGACCTGGTGGCCGAGAAGCGAAGCGGCCACCAGGTAAACCCATTGAAAGTATAGGGTTGACCTGGTGGCCGAAAAGCGAACGGGCCACCAGGTCAACCCGTTGAAAGTATAGGGTTGACCTGGTGGCCGAAAAGCGAACCGGCCACCAGGTAAACCCGTTGAAAGTATAGGGTTGACCTGGTGGCCGAAAAGCGAACCGGCCACCAGGTAAACCCATTGAAAGTATAGGGTTGACCTGGTGGCCGAGAAGCGAAGCGGCCACCAGGTAAACCCATTGAAAGTATAGGGTTGACCTGGTGGCCGAAAAGCGAACGGGCCACCAGGTCAACCCGTTGAAAGTATAGGGTTGACCTGGTGGCCGAAAAGCGAACGGGCCACCAGGTAAACCCGTTGAAAGTATAGGGTTGACCTGGTGTCCGGACGGGAGTGAACCCCCGTACCCGGGGCAGGGTGACCCGGGCGGAGCGGTGTCCGTCCTGCCCCATCCCGCGGTGCAGGCTCCGGGTTGACCTGGTGACTCCCCTGCCTCGGGTGGGCCCGATCCTTTTTTCCGTTTTTTTTTTTGGGCCGGCGAGTGGTCGGGATGCCCCCCAGGCACCCCTTTTGGGGTCGAAGAAAAAAAATTTTCAGACTTCCAGGGGCCCGATCCGTGGCCGCGGAGATTCAGGCTGGGCTGGCGGGACTTCTCTGGCAGAGGCTCCGGGTTGACCCGGGGACTCCCCTGCCTTGGGCGGGCCCGATCCGTTTTTCCGTTTTTTTTTTTTTTTTTCTTTTTGGGTCCGGAGACTGGTCTGGATGCCCCCCAGAACCCCTTTTGGGGTCGGTGAAAAAAATTTTTTAAAGACTTCCAGGGGTCCGATCCCTTGCCACGGCGTCGCAGGCTGGGCTGGGAGAGTTGTCCGCGGGGGGGCAGGCTCCGGGTTGACATGGTGTCCCGACGGGAATGAAGCCCGGAGCCCGTGGCAGGGGAACCCGGGCGCAGTGGTGTACGCCCGGCCCCAGCCCGCGGGGGCAGGCTCCGGGTTGACCTGGTGTCCGGACGGGAATGAAGCCCCGAGCCCGGTGCAGGGGGACCCGGGCGGGGCGGGGTCCGTCCGGCACCAGCGCGCGGTGCAGGCTCCGGGTTGACCTGGTGTCCGGACGGGAATGAAGCCCGGAGCCCGTGGCAGGGGAAAGCGGGCGCAGTGGGGTCCGCCCGTCCCCAGCCCGCGGGGGCAGGCTCCGGGTTGACCTGGTGTCCGGACGGGAATGAAGCCCCGAGCCCGTGGCAGGGGAACCCGGGCGCAGTGGGGTCCGCCCGTCCCCAGCCCGCGGGGGCAGGCTCCGGGTTGACCTGGTGACTCCCCTGCCTCGGGTGGTCCCGATCCTTTTTTCCGGTTTTTTCTTTTTTTTTTATTATGTCCGGAGAGTGGTCTGGGTGCCCCCCCGGCACCCCTTTTGGGGTCGGTCAAATTTTTATTCAGACTTCCAGGGGCCCGATCCGTGGCCGCGGAGATTCAGGCTGGGCTGGCGGGACTTCTCTGGCAGAGGCTCCGGGTTGACCCGGGGACTCCCCTGCCTTGGGCGGGCCCGATCCGTTTTTCCGTTTTTTTTTTTTTTTCTTTTTGGGTCCGGAGAGCGGTCTGGATGCCCCCCAGAACCCCTTTTGGGGTCGGTGAAAAAAATTTTTTAAAGACTTCCAGGGGTCCGATCCCTTGCCACGGCGTCGCAGGCTGGGCTGGGAGAGTTGTCCGCGGGGGGGCAGGCTCCGGGTTGACCTGGTGTCCGGACGGGAATGAAGCCCGGAGCCCGTGGCAGGGGAAAGCGGGCGCAGTGGGGTCCGCCCGTCCCCAGCCCGCGGGGGCAGGCTCCGGGTTGACCTGGTGTCCGGACGGGAATGAAGCCCCGAGCCCGGTGCAGGGGGACCCGGGCGGTGCGGGGTCCGTCCGGCACCAGCGCGCGGTGCAGGCTCCGGGTTGACCTGGTGTCCGGACGGGAATGAAGCCCGGAGCCCGTGGCAGGGGAAAGCGGGCGCAGTGGGGTCCGCCCGTCCCCAGCCCGCGGGGGCAGGCTCCGGGTTGACCTGGTGTCCGGACGGGAATGAAGCCCCGAGCCCGTGGCAGGGGAACCGCGGCGCATTGGGGTTCGCCCGGCCCCAGCCCGCGGGGGCAGGCTCCGGGTTGACCTGGTGACTCCCCTGCCTCGGGTGGTCCCGATCCTTTTTTCCGGTTTTTTCCTTTTTTTTTATTATGTCCGGAGAGTGGTCTGGGTGCCCCCCCGGCACCCCTTTTGGGGTCGGTCAAATTTTTTTTCAGACTTCCAGGGGCCCGATCCGTGGCCGCGGAGATTCAGGCTGGGCTGGCGGGACTTCTCTGGCAGAGGCTCCGGGTTGACCCGGGGACTCCCCTGCCTCGGGCGGGCCCGATCCTTTTTTCCGGTTTTTTTTTTTTTTTCTTTTTGGGTCCGGAGAGCGGTCTGGATGCCCCCCAGAACCCCTTTTGGGGTCGGTGAAAAAAATTTTTTAAAGACTTCCAGGGGTCCGATCCCTGGCCACGGCGTCGCAGGCTGGGCTGGGAGAGTTGTCCGCGGGGGGGCAGGCTCCGGGTTGACCTGGTGTCCGGACGGGAATGAAGCCCGGAGCCCGTGGCAGGGGAAAGCGGGCGCAGTGGGGTCCGCCCGTCCCCAGCCCGCGGGGGCAGGCTCCGGGTTGACCTGGTGTCCGGACGGGAATGAAGCCCCGAGCCCGTGGCAGGGGAACCCGGGCGCAGTGGGGTCCGCCCGTCCCCAGCCCGCGTGGGCAGGCTCCGGGTTGACCTGGTGTCCGGACGGGAATGAAGCCCGGAGCCCGTGGCAGGGGACCGCGGGCGCAGTGGGGTCCGCCCGGCCCCAGCCCGCGTGGGCAGGCTCCGGGTTGACCTGGTGTCCGGACGGGAATGAAGCCCGTTTCCCGTGGCAGGGGAACCCGGGCGCAGTGGGGTCCGCCCGGCCCCAGCCCGCGGGGGCAGGCTCCGGGTTGACCTGGTGTCCGGACGGGAATGAAGCCCCGAGCCCGGGGCAGGGGAACCGGGGCGCATTGGGGTCCGCCCGGCCCCAGCCCGCGGGGGCAGGCTCCGGGTTGACCTGGTGACTCCCCTGCCTCGGGTGGTCCCGATCCTTTTTTCCGTTTTTTTCTTTATTATGTCCGGGGAGTGGTCTGGATGCCCCCCCGGCACCCCTTTTGGGGTCGGTGAAATTTTTTTTCAGACTTCCAGGGGCCCGATCCGTGGCCGCGGAGATTCAGGCTGGCCTGGCGGACTTCTCTGGCAGAGGCTCCGGGTTGACCCGGGGACTCCCCTGCCTCGGGCGGGCCCGATCCTTTTTTCCGTTTTTTTCTTTTTTTTTTTTATTATGTCCGGGGAGTGGTCTGGATGCCCCCCCGGCACCCCTTTTGGGGTCGGTGAAATTTTTTTTCAGACTTCCAGGGGCCCGATCCGTGGCCGCGGAGATTCAGGCTGGCCTGGCGGACTTCTCTGGCAGAGGCTCCGGGTTGACCCGGGGACTCCCCTGCCTCGGGCGGGCCCGATCCTTTTTTCCGTTTTTTTTTTTTTTTTTTTTTTAGCGGGAGCGTGGTCTGGAAGTCCCCCCAGCACCCCTTTTGGGGTCGGTGAAAATTTTTTTCCGACTTCCAGGGGCCCGATCCGTGGCCGCGGTGTCGCAGGCTGGCCTGGGGTCCTTCTCTCGCTCCGGCCGCGGATGGCGAGACGCTCGGCCAC
>NW_027554348.1:225000-232500 GCF_965152235.1 Eretmochelys imbricata | reverse complement strand
TTGACCTGGTGGCCGGAGGACAATTAAGCCCGGGGCTGGGGCACCCGGGACGGAGCGGGGTCCGCCGGCCCCAGCCCGCGGGGGCAGGAACCGGGTTGACCTGGTGGCCGGAGGACAATTAAGCCCGGGGCTCCGGGGCTGGGGCACCCGGGACGGAGCGGGGTCCGCCGGCCCCAGCCCGCGGGGGCAGGAACCGGGTTGACCTGGTGGCCGGAGGACAATTAAGCCCGGGGCTCCGGGGCTGGGGCACCCGGGACGGAGCGGGGTCCGCCGGCCCCAGCCCGTGGGGGCAGGAACCGGGTTGACCTGGTGGCCGGAGGACTATTAAGCCCGGGGCTGGGGTACCCGGGACGGAGCGGGGCCCGCCGGCCCCAGCCCGCGGGGGCAAGAACCGGGTTGACCTGGTGGCCGGAGGACAATTAAGCCCGGGGCTGGGGCACCCGGGACGGAGCGGGGTCCGCCGGCCCCAGCCCGCGGGGGCAGGAACCGGGTTGACCTGGTGGCCGGAGGACAATTAAGCCCGGGGCTCCGGGGCTGGGGCACCCGGGACGGAGCGGGGTCCGCCGGCCCCAGCCCGCGGGGGCAGGAACCGGGTTGACCTGGTGGCCGGAGGACAATTAAGCCCGGGGCTCCGCGGCAGGGGTACCCGGGACGGAGCGGGGTCCGCCGGCCCCAGCCCGCGGGGGCAGGAACCGGGTTGACCTGGTGGCCGGAGGACAATTAAGCCCGGGGCTCCGCGGCAGGGGTACCCGGGACGGAGCGGGGTCCGCCGGCCCCAGCCCGCGGGGGCAGGAACCGGGTTGACCTGGTGGCCGGAGGACAATTAAGCCCGGGGCTGGGGCACCCGGGACGGAGCGGGGTCCGCCGGCCCCAGCCCGCGGGGGCAGGAACCGGGTTGACCTGGTGGCCGGAGGACAATTAAGCCCGGGGCTCCGCGGCAGGGGTACCCGGGACGGAGCGGGGTCCGCCGGCCCCAGCCCGCGGGGGCAGGAACCGGGTTGACCTGGTGGCCGGAGGACAATTAAGCCCGGGGCTCCGGGGCTGGGGCACCCGGGACGGAGCGGGGTCCGCCGGCCCCAGCCCGCGGGGGCAGGAACCGGGTTGACCTGGTGGCCGGAGGACAATTAAGCCCGGGGCTCCGGGGCTGGGGCACCCGGGACGGAGCGGGGTCCGCCGGCCCCAGCCCGCGGGGGCAGGAACCGGGTTGACCTGGTGGCCGGAGGACAATTAAGCCCGGGGCTGGGGCACCCGGGACGGAGCGGGGTCCGCCGGCCCCAGCCCGCGGGGGCAGGAACCGGGTTGACCTGGTGGCCGGAGGACAATTAAGCCCGGGGCTCCGCGGCAGGGGTACCCGGGACGGAGCGGGGTCCGCCGGCCCCAGCCCGCGGGGGCAGGAACCGGGTTGACCTGGTGGCCGGAGGACAATTAAGCCCGGGGCTCCGGGGCTGGGGCACCCGGGACGGAGCGGGGTCCGCCGGCCCCAGCCCGCGGGGGCAGGAACCGGGTTGACCTGGTGGCCGGAGGACAATTAAGCCCGGGGCTCCGCGGCAGGGGTACCCGGGACGGAGCGGGGTCCGCCGGCCCCAGCCCGCGGGGGCAGGAACCGGGTTGACCTGGTGGCCGGAGGACAATTAAGCCCGGGGCTCCGGGGCTGGGGCACCCGGGACGGAGCGGGGTCCGCCGGCCCCAGCCCGCGGGGGCAGGAACCGGGTTGACCTGGTGGCCGGAGGACAATTAAGCCCGGGGCTCCGGGGCTGGGGCACCCGGGACGGAGCGGGGTCCGCCGGCCCCAGCCCGTGGGGGCAGGAACCGGGTTGACCTGGTGGCCGGAGGACAATTAAGCCCGGGGCTCCGCGGCAGGGGTACCCGGGAAGGAGCGGGGTCCGCCGGCCCCAGCCCTCGGGGGCGGGAACCGGGTTGACCTGGTGGCCGAGAAGCGAACCGGCCACCAGGTAAACCCATTGAAAGTATAGGGTTGACCTGGTGGCCGAAAAGCGAACGGGCCACCAGGTAAACCCGTTGAAAGTATAGGGTTGACCTGGTGGCCGAGAAGCGAACCGGCCACCAGGTAAACCCATTGAAAGTATAGGGTTGACCTGGTGGCCGAAAAGCGAACGGGCCACCAGGTAAACCCGTTGAAAGTATAGGGTTGACCTGGTGGCCGAAAAGCGAACCGGCCACCAGGTAAACCCATTGAAAGTATAGGGTTGACCTGGTGGCCGAAAAGCGAACGGGCCACCAGGTAAACCCGTTGAAAGTATAGGGTTGACCTGGTGGCCGAAAAGCGAACCGGCCACCAGGTCAACCCATTGAAAGTATAGGGTTGACCTGGTGGCCGAAAAGCGAACGGGCACCAGGTAAACCCTTTGAAAGTATAGGGTTGACCTGGTGGCCGAAAAGCGAACCGGCCACCAGGTAAACCCATTGAAAGTATAGGGTTGACCTGGTGGCCGAGAAGCGAAGCGGCCACCAGGTAAACCCATTGAAAGTATAGGGTTGACCTGGTGGCCGAAAAGCGAACCGGCCACCAGGTAAACCCATTGAAAGTATAGGGTTGACCTGGTGGCCGAAAAGCGAACGGGCCACCAGGTAAACCCGTTGAAAGTATAGGGTTGACCTGGTGGCCGAAAAGCGAACCGGCCACCAGGTCAACCCATTGAAAGTATAGGGTTGACCTGGTGGCCGAAAAGCGAACGGGCACCAGGTAAACCCGTTGAAAGTATAGGGTTGACCTGGTGGCCGAAAAGCGAACCGGCCACCAGGTAAACCCATTGAAAGTATAGGGTTGACCTGGTGGCCGAGAAGCGAAGCGGCCACCAGGTAAACCCATTGAAAGTATAGGGTTGACCTGGTGGCCGAAAAGCGAACGGGCCACCAGGTCAACCCGTTGAAAGTATAGGGTTGACCTGGTGGGCGAAAAGCGAACCGGCCACCAGGTAAACCCGTTGAAAGTATAGGGTTGACCTGGTGGCCGAAAAGCGAACCGGCCACCAGGTAAACCCATTGAAAGTATAGGGTTGACCTGGTGGCCGAGAAGCGAAGCGGCCACCAGGTAAACCCATTGAAAGTATAGGGTTGACCTGGTGGCCGAAAAGCGAACGGGCCACCAGGTCAACCCGTTGAAAGTATAGGGTTGACCTGGTGGCCGAAAAGCGAACGGGCCACCAGGTAAACCCGTTGAAAGTATAGGGTTGACCTGGTGTCCGGACGGGAGTGAACCCCCGTACCCGGGGCAGGGTGACCCGGGCGGAGCGGTGTCCGTCCTGCCCCATCCCGCGGTGCAGGCTCCGGGTTGACCTGGTGACTCCCCTGCCTCGGGTGGGCCCGATCCTTTTTTCCGTTTTTTTTTTTGGGCCGGCGAGTGGTCGGGATGCCCCCCAGGCACCCCTTTTGGGGTCGAAGAAAAAAAATTTTCAGACTTCCAGGGGCCCGATCCGTGGCCGCGGAGATTCAGGCTGGGCTGGCGGGACTTCTCTGGCAGAGGCTCCGGGTTGACCCGGGGACTCCCCTGCCTTGGGCGGGCCCGATCCGTTTTTCCGTTTTTTTTTTTTTTTTTCTTTTTGGGTCCGGAGACTGGTCTGGATGCCCCCCAGAACCCCTTTTGGGGTCGGTGAAAAAAATTTTTTAAAGACTTCCAGGGGTCCGATCCCTTGCCACGGCGTCGCAGGCTGGGCTGGGAGAGTTGTCCGCGGGGGGGCAGGCTCCGGGTTGACATGGTGTCCCGACGGGAATGAAGCCCGGAGCCCGTGGCAGGGGAACCCGGGCGCAGTGGTGTACGCCCGGCCCCAGCCCGCGGGGGCAGGCTCCGGGTTGACCTGGTGTCCGGACGGGAATGAAGCCCCGAGCCCGGTGCAGGGGGACCCGGGCGGGGCGGGGTCCGTCCGGCACCAGCGCGCGGTGCAGGCTCCGGGTTGACCTGGTGTCCGGACGGGAATGAAGCCCGGAGCCCGTGGCAGGGGAAAGCGGGCGCAGTGGGGTCCGCCCGTCCCCAGCCCGCGGGGGCAGGCTCCGGGTTGACCTGGTGTCCGGACGGGAATGAAGCCCCGAGCCCGTGGCAGGGGAACCCGGGCGCAGTGGGGTCCGCCCGTCCCCAGCCCGCGGGGGCAGGCTCCGGGTTGACCTGGTGACTCCCCTGCCTCGGGTGGTCCCGATCCTTTTTTCCGGTTTTTTCTTTTTTTTTTATTATGTCCGGAGAGTGGTCTGGGTGCCCCCCCGGCACCCCTTTTGGGGTCGGTCAAATTTTTATTCAGACTTCCAGGGGCCCGATCCGTGGCCGCGGAGATTCAGGCTGGGCTGGCGGGACTTCTCTGGCAGAGGCTCCGGGTTGACCCGGGGACTCCCCTGCCTTGGGCGGGCCCGATCCGTTTTTCCGTTTTTTTTTTTTTTTCTTTTTGGGTCCGGAGAGCGGTCTGGATGCCCCCCAGAACCCCTTTTGGGGTCGGTGAAAAAAATTTTTTAAAGACTTCCAGGGGTCCGATCCCTTGCCACGGCGTCGCAGGCTGGGCTGGGAGAGTTGTCCGCGGGGGGGCAGGCTCCGGGTTGACCTGGTGTCCGGACGGGAATGAAGCCCGGAGCCCGTGGCAGGGGAAAGCGGGCGCAGTGGGGTCCGCCCGTCCCCAGCCCGCGGGGGCAGGCTCCGGGTTGACCTGGTGTCCGGACGGGAATGAAGCCCCGAGCCCGGTGCAGGGGGACCCGGGCGGTGCGGGGTCCGTCCGGCACCAGCGCGCGGTGCAGGCTCCGGGTTGACCTGGTGTCCGGACGGGAATGAAGCCCGGAGCCCGTGGCAGGGGAAAGCGGGCGCAGTGGGGTCCGCCCGTCCCCAGCCCGCGGGGGCAGGCTCCGGGTTGACCTGGTGTCCGGACGGGAATGAAGCCCCGAGCCCGTGGCAGGGGAACCGCGGCGCATTGGGGTTCGCCCGGCCCCAGCCCGCGGGGGCAGGCTCCGGGTTGACCTGGTGACTCCCCTGCCTCGGGTGGTCCCGATCCTTTTTTCCGGTTTTTTCCTTTTTTTTTATTATGTCCGGAGAGTGGTCTGGGTGCCCCCCCGGCACCCCTTTTGGGGTCGGTCAAATTTTTTTTCAGACTTCCAGGGGCCCGATCCGTGGCCGCGGAGATTCAGGCTGGGCTGGCGGGACTTCTCTGGCAGAGGCTCCGGGTTGACCCGGGGACTCCCCTGCCTCGGGCGGGCCCGATCCTTTTTTCCGGTTTTTTTTTTTTTTTCTTTTTGGGTCCGGAGAGCGGTCTGGATGCCCCCCAGAACCCCTTTTGGGGTCGGTGAAAAAAATTTTTTAAAGACTTCCAGGGGTCCGATCCCTGGCCACGGCGTCGCAGGCTGGGCTGGGAGAGTTGTCCGCGGGGGGGCAGGCTCCGGGTTGACCTGGTGTCCGGACGGGAATGAAGCCCGGAGCCCGTGGCAGGGGAAAGCGGGCGCAGTGGGGTCCGCCCGTCCCCAGCCCGCGGGGGCAGGCTCCGGGTTGACCTGGTGTCCGGACGGGAATGAAGCCCCGAGCCCGTGGCAGGGGAACCCGGGCGCAGTGGGGTCCGCCCGGCCCCAGCCCGCGGGGGCAGGCTCCGGGTTGACCTGGTGACTCCCCTGCCTCGGGTGGTCCCGATCCTTTTTTCCGTTTTTTTCTTTATTATGTCCGGGGAGTGGTCTGGATGCCCCCCCGGCACCCCTTTTGGGGTCGGTGAAATTTTTTTTCAGACTTCCAGGGGCCCGATCCGTGGCCGCGGAGATTCAGGCTGGGCTGGCGGGACTTCTCTGGCAGAGGCTCCGGGTTGACCCGGGGACTCCCCTGCCTCGGGCGGGCCCGATCCTTTTTTCCGTTTTTTTTTTTTTTTTTTTGGGTCCGGAGAGCGGTCTGCATGCCCCCCAGAACCCCTTTTGGGGTCGGTGAAAAAAATTTTTTAAAGACTTCCAGGGGTCCGATCCCTGGCCACGGCGTCGCAGGCTGGCCTGGGAGAGTTGTCCGCGGGGGGGCAGGCTCCGGGTTGACATGGTGTCCCGACGGGAATGAAGCCCGGAGCCCGTGGCAGGGGAACCCGGGCGCAGTGGGGTCCGCCCGGCCCCAGCCCGCGGGGGAGGCTCCGGGTTGACCTGGTGTCCGGACGGGAATGAAGCCCGGAGCCCGTGGCAGGGGAACGCGGGCGCAGTGGGGTCCGCCCGGCCCCAGCCCGCGTGGGCAGGCTCCGGGTTGACCTGGTGTCCGGACGGGAATGAAGCCCGGAGCCTGTGGCAGGGGACCGCGGGCGCAGTGGGGTCCGCCCGGCCCCAGCCCGCGTGGGCAGGCTCCGGGTTGACCTGGTGTCCGGACGGGAATGAAGCCCGTTTCCCGTGGCAGGGGAACCCGGGCGCAGTGGGGTCCGCCCGGCCCCAGCCCGCGGGGGCAGGCTCCGGGTTGACCTGGTGTCCGGACGGGAATGAAGCCCCGAGCCCGGGGCAGGGGAACCGGGGCGCATTGGGGTCCGCCCGGCCCCAGCCCGCGGGGGCAGGCTCCGGGTTGACCTGGTGACTCCCCTGCCTCGGGTGGTCCCGATCCTTTTTTTCCGTTTTTTTCTTTATTATGTCCGGGGAGTGGTCTGGATGCCCCCCCGGCACCCCTTTTGGGGTCGGTGAAATTTTTTTTCAGACTTCCAGGGGCCCGATCCGTGGCCGCGGAGATTCAGGCTGGCCTGGCGGACTTCTCTGGCAGAGGCTCCGGGTTGACCCGGGGACTCCCCTGCCTCGGGCGGGCCCGATCCTTTTTTCCGTTTTTTTCTTTTTTTTTTTTATTATGTCCGGGGAGTGGTCTGGATGCCCCCCCGGCACCCCTTTTGGGGTCGGTGAAATTTTTTTTCAGACTTCCAGGGGCCCGATCCGTGGCCGCGGAGATTCAGGCTGGCCTGGCGGACTTCTCTGGCAGAGGCTCCGGGTTGACCCGGGGACTCCCCTGCCTCGGGCGGGCCCGATCCTTTTTTCCGTTTTTTTTTTTTTTTTTTTTTTAGCGGGAGCGTGGTCTGGAAGTCCCCCCAGCACCCCTTTTGGGGTCGGTGAAAATTTTTTTCCGACTTCCAGGGGCCCGATCCGTGGCCGCGGTGTCGCAGGCTGGCCTGGGGTCCTTCTCTCGCTCCGGCCGCGGATGGCGAGACGCTCGGCCACCAGGTCAACCCGGAGGAAAAGCGGCTGAAAAAAACGTCTAAGTCCCTGCTCGGCCACCAGGTCAACCCGGAGGAAAAGCGGCTGAAAAAAACGTCTAAGTCCCTGCTCGGCCACCAGGTCAACCCGGAGGAAAAGCGGCTGAAGAAAATGTCTAAGTCCCTGCTCGGCCACCAGGTCAACCCGGAGGAAAAACGGCTGAAAAAATGTCTAAGTCCCTGCTCGGCCACCAGGTCAACCCCAGGAAAAGGCTGAAAAAATTTCTAAGTCCCTGCTCGGCCACCAGGTCAACCCCAGGAAAAGGCTGAAAAAATGTCTAAGTCCCTGCTCGGCCACCAGGTCAACCCCAGAAAAAGGCTGAAAAAA
>NW_027554348.1:205000-212500 GCF_965152235.1 Eretmochelys imbricata | reverse complement strand
CCGGCCCCAGCCCGCGGGGGCAAGAACCGGGTTGACCTGGTGGCCGGAGGACAATTAAGCCCGGGGCTGGGGCACCCGGGACGGAGCGGGGTCCGCCGGCCCCAGCCCGCGGGGGCAGGAACCGGGTTGACCTGGTGGCCGGAGGACAATTAAGCCCGGGGCTCCGGGGCTGGGGCACCCGGGACGGAGCGGGGTCCGCCGGCCCCAGCCCGCGGGGGCAGGAACCGGGTTGACCTGGTGGCCGGAGGACAATTAAGCCCGGGGCTCCGCGGCAGGGGTACCCGGGACGGAGCGGGGTCCGCCGGCCCCAGCCCGCGGGGGCAGGAACCGGGTTGACCTGGTGGCCGGAGGACAATTAAGCCCGGGGCTCCGCGGCAGGGGTACCCGGGACGGAGCGGGGTCCGCCGGCCCCAGCCCGCGGGGGCAGGAACCGGGTTGACCTGGTGGCCGGAGGACAATTAAGCCCGGGGCTGGGGCACCCGGGACGGAGCGGGGTCCGCCGGCCCCAGCCCGCGGGGGCAGGAACCGGGTTGACCTGGTGGCCGGAGGACAATTAAGCCCGGGGCTCCGCGGCAGGGGTACCCGGGACGGAGCGGGGTCCGCCGGCCCCAGCCCGCGGGGGCAGGAACCGGGTTGACCTGGTGGCCGGAGGACAATTAAGCCCGGGGCTCCGGGGCTGGGGCACCCGGGACGGAGCGGGGTCCGCCGGCCCCAGCCCGCGGGGGCAGGAACCGGGTTGACCTGGTGGCCGGAGGACAATTAAGCCCGGGGCTCCGGGGCTGGGGCACCCGGGACGGAGCGGGGTCCGCCGGCCCCAGCCCGCGGGGGCAGGAACCGGGTTGACCTGGTGGCCGGAGGACAATTAAGCCCGGGGCTGGGGCACCCGGGACGGAGCGGGGTCCGCCGGCCCCAGCCCGCGGGGGAAGGAACCGGGTTGACCTGGTGGCCGGAGGACAATTAAGCCCGGGGCTCCGCGGCAGGGGTACCCGGGACGGAGCGGGGTCCGCCGGCCCCAGCCCGCGGGGGCAGGAACCGGGTTGACCTGGTGGCCGGAGGACAATTAAGCCCGGGGCTCCGGGGCTGGGGCACCCGGGACGGAGCGGGGTCCGCCGGCCCCAGCCCGCGGGGGCAGGAACCGGGTTGACCTGGTGGCCGGAGGACAATTAAGCCCGGGGCTCCGCGGCAGGGGTACCCGGGACGGAGCGGGGTCCGCCGGCCCCAGCCCGCGGGGGCAGGAACCGGGTTGACCTGGTGGCCGGAGGACAATTAAGCCCGGGGCTCCGGGGCTGGGGCACCCGGGACGGAGCGGGGTCCGCCGGCCCCAGCCCGCGGGGGCAGGAACCGGGTTGACCTGGTGGCCGGAGGACAATTAAGCCCGGGGCTCCGGGGCTGGGGCACCCGGGACGGAGCGGGGTCCGCCGGCCCCAGCCCGTGGGGGCAGGAACCGGGTTGACCTGGTGGCCGGAGGACAATTAAGCCCGGGGCTCCGCGGCAGGGGTACCCGGGAAGGAGCGGGGTCCGCCGGCCCCAGCCCTCGGGGGCGGGAACCGGGTTGACCTGGTGGCCGAGAAGCGAACCGGCCACCAGGTAAACCCATTGAAAGTATAGGGTTGACCTGGTGGCCGAAAAGCGAACGGGCCACCAGGTAAACCCGTTGAAAGTATAGGGTTGACCTGGTGGCCGAGAAGCGAACCGGCCACCAGGTAAACCCATTGAAAGTATAGGGTTGACCTGGTGGCCGAAAAGCGAACGGGCCACCAGGTAAACCCGTTGAAAGTATAGGGTTGACCTGGTGGCCGAAAAGCGAACCGGCCACCAGGTAAACCCATTGAAAGTATAGGGTTGACCTGGTGGCCGAAAAGCGAACGGGCCACCAGGTAAACCCGTTGAAAGTATAGGGTTGACCTGGTGGCCGAAAAGCGAACCGGCCACCAGGTCAACCCATTGAAAGTATAGGGTTGACCTGGTGGCCGAAAAGCGAACGGGCACCAGGTAAACCCTTTGAAAGTATAGGGTTGACCTGGTGGCCGAAAAGCGAACCGGCCACCAGGTAAACCCATTGAAAGTATAGGGTTGACCTGGTGGCCGAGAAGCGAAGCGGCCACCAGGTAAACCCATTGAAAGTATAGGGTTGACCTGGTGGCCGAAAAGCGAACCGGCCACCAGGTAAACCCATTGAAAGTATAGGGTTGACCTGGTGGCCGAAAAGCGAACGGGCCACCAGGTAAACCCGTTGAAAGTATAGGGTTGACCTGGTGGCCGAAAAGCGAACCGGCCACCAGGTCAACCCATTGAAAGTATAGGGTTGACCTGGTGGCCGAAAAGCGAACGGGCACCAGGTAAACCCGTTGAAAGTATAGGGTTGACCTGGTGGCCGAAAAGCGAACCGGCCACCAGGTAAACCCATTGAAAGTATAGGGTTGACCTGGTGGCCGAGAAGCGAAGCGGCCACCAGGTAAACCCATTGAAAGTATAGGGTTGACCTGGTGGCCGAAAAGCGAACGGGCCACCAGGTCAACCCGTTGAAAGTATAGGGTTGACCTGGTGGGCGAAAAGCGAACCGGCCACCAGGTAAACCCGTTGAAAGTATAGGGTTGACCTGGTGGCCGAAAAGCGAACCGGCCACCAGGTAAACCCATTGAAAGTATAGGGTTGACCTGGTGGCCGAGAAGCGAAGCGGCCACCAGGTAAACCCATTGAAAGTATAGGGTTGACCTGGTGGCCGAAAAGCGAACGGGCCACCAGGTCAACCCGTTGAAAGTATAGGGTTGACCTGGTGGCCGAAAAGCGAACGGGCCACCAGGTAAACCCGTTGAAAGTATAGGGTTGACCTGGTGTCCGGACGGGAGTGAACCCCCGTACCCGGGGCAGGGTGACCCGGGCGGAGCGGTGTCCGTCCTGCCCCATCCCGCGGTGCAGGCTCCGGGTTGACCTGGTGACTCCCCTGCCTCGGGTGGGCCCGATCCTTTTTTCCGTTTTTTTTTTTGGGCCGGCGAGTGGTCGGGATGCCCCCCAGGCACCCCTTTTGGGGTCGAAGAAAAAAAATTTTCAGACTTCCAGGGGCCCGATCCGTGGCCGCGGAGATTCAGGCTGGGCTGGCGGGACTTCTCTGGCAGAGGCTCCGGGTTGACCCGGGGACTCCCCTGCCTTGGGCGGGCCCGATCCGTTTTTCCGTTTTTTTTTTTTTTTTTCTTTTTGGGTCCGGAGACTGGTCTGGATGCCCCCCAGAACCCCTTTTGGGGTCGGTGAAAAAAATTTTTTAAAGACTTCCAGGGGTCCGATCCCTTGCCACGGCGTCGCAGGCTGGGCTGGGAGAGTTGTCCGCGGGGGGGCAGGCTCCGGGTTGACATGGTGTCCCGACGGGAATGAAGCCCGGAGCCCGTGGCAGGGGAACCCGGGCGCAGTGGTGTACGCCCGGCCCCAGCCCGCGGGGGCAGGCTCCGGGTTGACCTGGTGTCCGGACGGGAATGAAGCCCCGAGCCCGGTGCAGGGGGACCCGGGCGGGGCGGGGTCCGTCCGGCACCAGCGCGCGGTGCAGGCTCCGGGTTGACCTGGTGTCCGGACGGGAATGAAGCCCGGAGCCCGTGGCAGGGGAAAGCGGGCGCAGTGGGGTCCGCCCGTCCCCAGCCCGCGGGGGCAGGCTCCGGGTTGACCTGGTGTCCGGACGGGAATGAAGCCCCGAGCCCGTGGCAGGGGAACCCGGGCGCAGTGGGGTCCGCCCGTCCCCAGCCCGCGGGGGCAGGCTCCGGGTTGACCTGGTGACTCCCCTGCCTCGGGTGGTCCCGATCCTTTTTTCCGGTTTTTTCTTTTTTTTTTATTATGTCCGGAGAGTGGTCTGGGTGCCCCCCCGGCACCCCTTTTGGGGTCGGTCAAATTTTTATTCAGACTTCCAGGGGCCCGATCCGTGGCCGCGGAGATTCAGGCTGGGCTGGCGGGACTTCTCTGGCAGAGGCTCCGGGTTGACCCGGGGACTCCCCTGCCTCGGGCGGGCCCGATCCTTTTTTCCGGTTTTTTTTTTTTTTTCTTTTTGGGTCCGGAGAGCGGTCTGGATGCCCCCCAGAACCCCTTTTGGGGTCGGTGAAAAAAATTTTTTAAAGACTTCCAGGGGTCCGATCCCTGGCCACGGCGTCGCAGGCTGGGCTGGGAGAGTTGTCCGCGGGGGGGCAGGCTCCGGGTTGACCTGGTGTCCGGACGGGAATGAAGCCCGGAGCCCGTGGCAGGGGAAAGCGGGCGCAGTGGGGTCCGCCCGTCCCCAGCCCGCGGGGGCAGGCTCCGGGTTGACCTGGTGTCCGGACGGGAATGAAGCCCCGAGCCCGTGGCAGGGGAACCCGGGCGCAGTGGGGTCCGCCCGGCCCCAGCCCGCGGGGGCAGGCTCCGGGTTGACCTGGTGACTCCCCTGCCTCGGGTGGTCCCGATCCTTTTTTCCGTTTTTTTCTTTATTATGTCCGGGGAGTGGTCTGGATGCCCCCCCGGCACCCCTTTTGGGGTCGGTGAAATTTTTTTTCAGACTTCCAGGGGCCCGATCCGTGGCCGCGGAGATTCAGGCTGGGCTGGCGGGACTTCTCTGGCAGAGGCTCCGGGTTGACCCGGGGACTCCCCTGCCTCGGGCGGGCCCGATCCTTTTTTCCGTTTTTTTTTTTTTTTTTTTGGGTCCGGAGAGCGGTCTGCATGCCCCCCAGAACCCCTTTTGGGGTCGGTGAAAAAAATTTTTTAAAGACTTCCAGGGGTCCGATCCCTGGCCACGGCGTCGCAGGCTGGCCTGGGAGAGTTGTCCGCGGGGGGGCAGGCTCCGGGTTGACATGGTGTCCCGACGGGAATGAAGCCCGGAGCCCGTGGCAGGGGAACCCGGGCGCAGTGGGGTCCGCCCGGCCCCAGCCCGCGGGGGAGGCTCCGGGTTGACCTGGTGTCCGGACGGGAATGAAGCCCGGAGCCCGTGGCAGGGGAACGCGGGCGCAGTGGGGTCCGCCCGGCCCCAGCCCGCGTGGGCAGGCTCCGGGTTGACCTGGTGTCCGGACGGGAATGAAGCCCGGAGCCCGTGGCAGGGGACCGCGGGCGCAGTGGGGTCCGCCCGGCCCCAGCCCGCGTGGGCAGGCTCCGGGTTGACCTGGTGTCCGGACGGGAATGAAGCCCGTTTCCCGTGGCAGGGGAACCCGGGCGCAGTGGGGTCCGCCCGGCCCCAGCCCGCGGGGGCAGGCTCCGGGTTGACCTGGTGTCCGGACGGGAATGAAGCCCCGAGCCCGGGGCAGGGGAACCGGGGCGCATTGGGGTCCGCCCGGCCCCAGCCCGCGGGGGCAGGCTCCGGGTTGACCTGGTGACTCCCCTGCCTCGGGTGGTCCCGATCCTTTTTTCCGTTTTTTTCTTTATTATGTCCGGGGAGTGGTCTGGATGCCCCCCCGGCACCCCTTTTGGGGTCGGTGAAATTTTTTTTCAGACTTCCAGGGGCCCGATCCGTGGCCGCGGAGATTCAGGCTGGCCTGGCGGACTTCTCTGGCAGAGGCTCCGGGTTGACCCGGGGACTCCCCTGCCTCGGGCGGGCCCGATCCTTTTTTCCGTTTTTTTCTTTTTTTTTTTTATTATGTCCGGGGAGTGGTCTGGATGCCCCCCCGGCACCCCTTTTGGGGTCGGTGAAATTTTTTTTCAGACTTCCAGGGGCCCGATCCGTGGCCGCGGAGATTCAGGCTGGCCTGGCGGACTTCTCTGGCAGAGGCTCCGGGTTGACCCGGGGACTCCCCTGCCTCGGGCGGGCCCGATCCTTTTTTCCGTTTTTTTTTTTTTTTTTTTTTTAGCGGGAGCGTGGTCTGGAAGTCCCCCCAGCACCCCTTTTGGGGTCGGTGAAAATTTTTTTCCGACTTCCAGGGGCCCGATCCGTGGCCGCGGTGTCGCAGGCTGGCCTGGGGTCCTTCTCTCGCTCCGGCCGCGGATGGCGAGACGCTCGGCCACCAGGTCAACCCGGAGGAAAAGCGGCTGAAAAAAAGTCTAAGTCCCTGCTCGGCCACCAGGTCAACCCGGAGGAAAAGCGGCTGAAAAAAACGTCTAAGTCCCTGCTCGGCCACCAGGTCAACCCGGAGGAAAAGCGGCTGAAGAAAATGTCTAAGTCCCTGCTCGGCCACCAGGTCAACCCGGAGGAAAAACGGCTGAAAAAATGTCTAAGTCCCTGCTCGGCCACCAGGTCAACCCCAGGAAAAGGCTGAAAAAATTTCTAAGTCCCTGCTCGGCCACCAGGTCAACCCCAGGAAAAGGCTGAAAAAATGTCTAAGTCCCTGCTCGGCCACCAGGTCAACCCCAGAAAAAGGCTGAAAAAATGTCTAAGTCCCTGCTCGGCCACCAGGTCAACCCCATTCAAAGTAACGGGTTGACCTGGTGGCCGGCAGTCTCACGGAAGTCCGGATGGGGTCGCCAAAACTGCCCTCGGCCGACCGAGGGAACCACGAGGTCGGATAGATTTTCAGATTGGTCCCGCTAAATTGGCGGTTGGATTTTTCACATAGTTCATTCCGAAGGGTGTGCGGAGATTTCTGAGGACAGGTTTTTCAGAACCTGTGAGAACCAGAGATGAGCCCGGGGGACCAATCTGAGTGTTGTACCCGATCATGCGAGGGGGGAATGGGGCACGCTGGCAGGTGGGGCGGCCCTCGGCCCTCCGTGCCCCCCCCCTTTTCCGGCTCTTCGCCTCCGGGGACCCCGTCGTCCCCTCGCACCCGCCGCGCAGGCCCGGTGGCCGGGATGCGAACTCCGACTGTCGGCGCCCCCCGGAGGGAGGGGGGGCCCGCTCCCCGCTCGCCCGCCGATCGATGTGGCGCTCACCTTCGCGACGGGAAGGGCCCTTCGCGGGCCGGAGCCCCGGCGGCAGGGGCCTCCGGCGTTCAGGCGGATTTGGGTCCCTCTTCCCCTTTGCGTTCCCCGACCCCGGGGCCGACTGGGACTTGCCTCCTTGAGGGAAGGGGGGCCGGGCGCGTGCTCGGCCCTCCGTGCCGTGGGTGTGCCGGCCGGCTGAGATCTCCGCCGGGCGAGGTCGAGCGGCTCCGGCAGCCCACCCAGGGGTCCGAAAACCCAGGCCAAGCCGCGAGGCTCAGCAGGGCCAAACACGGTCGCGAGAGCGAGCAGGGGCGCGCTGCGGTCCCCCGCCGTCCCCGACGGTCCTTCTCCACGCACGCTCCGGGGCGCGGGCCTCGGGGGGCGGGGGGGCTGGAGCCTCCGTCGCCGTCGGTGGGACCCTCGTACCGCCCTCTCGCTGGAGCCCCAGTACCCCCTGCTGTCCTCCGGCTCTGGGTCGCCGACTTCTTCTCTAGCGGGTTGCCTGGAAGGCGGGCGCGGCGTCCTCCGTGCCGCGTCGCCACGTTCGAGGGCCACCGGGAAAAGCGGGGCGAAGGGGGGCTCGAGGGGGCCCGCCCCGTCTGGCTCTCCCGCCATCCTTCTTCGGTGTCCGCCCGGGGCACCGGGGGGAAGAAAAGCAGCGAGAGGGCCCCCGCGCCCGCTCTGCTGCCGGACTCTCCCCCTGGG
>NW_027554348.1:187500-192500 GCF_965152235.1 Eretmochelys imbricata | reverse complement strand
GCGGGGTCCGCCGGCCCCAGCCCGCGGGGGCAGGAACCGGGTTGACCTGGTGGCCGGAGGACAATTAAGCCCGGGGCTCCGGGGCTGGGGCACCCGGGACGGAGCGGGGTCCGCCGGCCCCAGCCCGCGGGGGCAGGAACCGGGTTGACCTGGTGGCCGGAGGACAATTAAGCCCGGGGCTCCGGGGCTGGGGCACCCGGGACGGAGCGGGGTCCGCCGGCCCCAGCCCGTGGGGGCAGGAACCGGGTTGACCTGGTGGCCGGAGGACAATTAAGCCCGGGGCTCCGCGGCAGGGGTACCCGGGAAGGAGCGGGGTCCGCCGGCCCCAGCCCTCGGGGGCGGGAACCGGGTTGACCTGGTGGCCGAGAAGCGAACCGGCCACCAGGTAAACCCATTGAAAGTATAGGGTTGACCTGGTGGCCGAAAAGCGAACGGGCCACCAGGTAAACCCGTTGAAAGTATAGGGTTGACCTGGTGGCCGAGAAGCGAACCGGCCACCAGGTAAACCCATTGAAAGTATAGGGTTGACCTGGTGGCCGAAAAGCGAACGGGCCACCAGGTAAACCCGTTGAAAGTATAGGGTTGACCTGGTGGCCGAAAAGCGAACCGGCCACCAGGTAAACCCATTGAAAGTATAGGGTTGACCTGGTGGCCGAAAAGCGAACGGGCCACCAGGTAAACCCGTTGAAAGTATAGGGTTGACCTGGTGGCCGAAAAGCGAACCGGCCACCAGGTCAACCCATTGAAAGTATAGGGTTGACCTGGTGGCCGAAAAGCGAACGGGCACCAGGTAAACCCTTTGAAAGTATAGGGTTGACCTGGTGGCCGAAAAGCGAACCGGCCACCAGGTAAACCCATTGAAAGTATAGGGTTGACCTGGTGGCCGAGAAGCGAAGCGGCCACCAGGTAAACCCATTGAAAGTATAGGGTTGACCTGGTGGCCGAAAAGCGAACCGGCCACCAGGTAAACCCATTGAAAGTATAGGGTTGACCTGGTGGCCGAAAAGCGAACGGGCCACCAGGTAAACCCGTTGAAAGTATAGGGTTGACCTGGTGGCCGAAAAGCGAACCGGCCACCAGGTCAACCCATTGAAAGTATAGGGTTGACCTGGTGGCCGAAAAGCGAACGGGCACCAGGTAAACCCGTTGAAAGTATAGGGTTGACCTGGTGGCCGAAAAGCGAACCGGCCACCAGGTAAACCCATTGAAAGTATAGGGTTGACCTGGTGGCCGAGAAGCGAAGCGGCCACCAGGTAAACCCATTGAAAGTATAGGGTTGACCTGGTGGCCGAAAAGCGAACGGGCCACCAGGTCAACCCGTTGAAAGTATAGGGTTGACCTGGTGGGCGAAAAGCGAACCGGCCACCAGGTAAACCCGTTGAAAGTATAGGGTTGACCTGGTGGCCGAAAAGCGAACCGGCCACCAGGTAAACCCATTGAAAGTATAGGGTTGACCTGGTGGCCGAGAAGCGAAGCGGCCACCAGGTAAACCCATTGAAAGTATAGGGTTGACCTGGTGGCCGAAAAGCGAACGGGCCACCAGGTCAACCCGTTGAAAGTATAGGGTTGACCTGGTGGCCGAAAAGCGAACGGGCCACCAGGTAAACCCGTTGAAAGTATAGGGTTGACCTGGTGTCCGGACGGGAGTGAACCCCCGTACCCGGGGCAGGGTGACCCGGGCGGAGCGGTGTCCGTCCTGCCCCATCCCGCGGTGCAGGCTCCGGGTTGACCTGGTGACTCCCCTGCCTCGGGTGGGCCCGATCCTTTTTTCCGTTTTTTTTTTTGGGCCGGCGAGTGGTCGGGATGCCCCCCAGGCACCCCTTTTGGGGTCGAAGAAAAAAAATTTTCAGACTTCCAGGGGCCCGATCCGTGGCCGCGGAGATTCAGGCTGGGCTGGCGGGACTTCTCTGGCAGAGGCTCCGGGTTGACCCGGGGACTCCCCTGCCTTGGGCGGGCCCGATCCGTTTTTCCGTTTTTTTTTTTTTTTTTCTTTTTGGGTCCGGAGACTGGTCTGGATGCCCCCCAGAACCCCTTTTGGGGTCGGTGAAAAAAATTTTTTAAAGACTTCCAGGGGTCCGATCCCTTGCCACGGCGTCGCAGGCTGGGCTGGGAGAGTTGTCCGCGGGGGGGCAGGCTCCGGGTTGACATGGTGTCCCGACGGGAATGAAGCCCGGAGCCCGTGGCAGGGGAACCCGGGCGCAGTGGTGTACGCCCGGCCCCAGCCCGCGGGGGCAGGCTCCGGGTTGACCTGGTGTCCGGACGGGAATGAAGCCCCGAGCCCGGTGCAGGGGGACCCGGGCGGGGCGGGGTCCGTCCGGCACCAGCGCGCGGTGCAGGCTCCGGGTTGACCTGGTGTCCGGACGGGAATGAAGCCCGGAGCCCGTGGCAGGGGAAAGCGGGCGCAGTGGGGTCCGCCCGTCCCCAGCCCGCGGGGGCAGGCTCCGGGTTGACCTGGTGTCCGGACGGGAATGAAGCCCCGAGCCCGTGGCAGGGGAACCCGGGCGCAGTGGGGTCCGCCCGTCCCCAGCCCGCGGGGGCAGGCTCCGGGTTGACCTGGTGACTCCCCTGCCTCGGGTGGTCCCGATCCTTTTTTCCGGTTTTTTCTTTTTTTTTTATTATGTCCGGAGAGTGGTCTGGGTGCCCCCCCGGCACCCCTTTTGGGGTCGGTCAAATTTTTATTCAGACTTCCAGGGGCCCGATCCGTGGCCGCGGAGATTCAGGCTGGGCTGGCGGGACTTCTCTGGCAGAGGCTCCGGGTTGACCCGGGGACTCCCCTGCCTTGGGCGGGCCCGATCCGTTTTTCCGTTTTTTTTTTTTTTTCTTTTTGGGTCCGGAGAGCGGTCTGGATGCCCCCCAGAACCCCTTTTGGGGTCGGTGAAAAAAATTTTTTAAAGACTTCCAGGGGTCCGATCCCTTGCCACGGCGTCGCAGGCTGGGCTGGGAGAGTTGTCCGCGGGGGGGCAGGCTCCGGGTTGACCTGGTGTCCGGACGGGAATGAAGCCCGGAGCCCGTGGCAGGGGAAAGCGGGCGCAGTGGGGTCCGCCCGTCCCCAGCCCGCGGGGGCAGGCTCCGGGTTGACCTGGTGTCCGGACGGGAATGAAGCCCCGAGCCCGGTGCAGGGGGACCCGGGCGGTGCGGGGTCCGTCCGGCACCAGCGCGCGGTGCAGGCTCCGGGTTGACCTGGTGTCCGGACGGGAATGAAGCCCGGAGCCCGTGGCAGGGGAAAGCGGGCGCAGTGGGGTCCGCCCGTCCCCAGCCCGCGGGGGCAGGCTCCGGGTTGACCTGGTGTCCGGACGGGAATGAAGCCCCGAGCCCGTGGCAGGGGAACCGCGGCGCATTGGGGTTCGCCCGGCCCCAGCCCGCGGGGGCAGGCTCCGGGTTGACCTGGTGACTCCCCTGCCTCGGGTGGTCCCGATCCTTTTTTCCGGTTTTTTCCTTTTTTTTTATTATGTCCGGAGAGTGGTCTGGGTGCCCCCCCGGCACCCCTTTTGGGGTCGGTCAAATTTTTTTTCAGACTTCCAGGGGCCCGATCCGTGGCCGCGGAGATTCAGGCTGGGCTGGCGGGACTTCTCTGGCAGAGGCTCCGGGTTGACCCGGGGACTCCCCTGCCTCGGGCGGGCCCGATCCTTTTTTCCGGTTTTTTTTTTTTTTTCTTTTTGGGTCCGGAGAGCGGTCTGGATGCCCCCCAGAACCCCTTTTGGGGTCGGTGAAAAAAATTTTTTAAAGACTTCCAGGGGTCCGATCCCTGGCCACGGCGTCGCAGGCTGGGCTGGGAGAGTTGTCCGCGGGGGGGCAGGCTCCGGGTTGACCTGGTGTCCGGACGGGAATGAAGCCCGGAGCCCGTGGCAGGGGAAAGCGGGCGCAGTGGGGTCCGCCCGTCCCCAGCCCGCGGGGGCAGGCTCCGGGTTGACCTGGTGTCCGGACGGGAATGAAGCCCCGAGCCCGTGGCAGGGGAACCCGGGCGCAGTGGGGTCCGCCCGGCCCCAGCCCGCGGGGGCAGGCTCCGGGTTGACCTGGTGACTCCCCTGCCTCGGGTGGTCCCGATCCTTTTTTCCGTTTTTTTCTTTATTATGTCCGGGGAGTGGTCTGGATGCCCCCCCGGCACCCCTTTTGGGGTCGGTGAAATTTTTTTTCAGACTTCCAGGGGCCCGATCCGTGGCCGCGGAGATTCAGGCTGGGCTGGCGGGACTTCTCTGGCAGAGGCTCCGGGTTGACCCGGGGACTCCCCTGCCTCGGGCGGGCCCGATCCTTTTTTCCGTTTTTTTTTTTTTTTTTTTGGGTCCGGAGAGCGGTCTGCATGCCCCCCAGAACCCCTTTTGGGGTCGGTGAAAAAAATTTTTTAAAGACTTCCAGGGGTCCGATCCCTGGCCACGGCGTCGCAGGCTGGCCTGGGAGAGTTGTCCGCGGGGGGGCAGGCTCCGGGTTGACATGGTGTCCCGACGGGAATGAAGCCCGGAGCCCGTGGCAGGGGAACCCGGGCGCAGTGGGGTCCGCCCGGCCCCAGCCCGCGGGGGAGGCTCCGGGTTGACCTGGTGTCCGGACGGGAATGAAGCCCGGAGCCCGTGGCAGGGGAACGCGGGCGCAGTGGGGTCCGCCCGGCCCCAGCCCGCGTGGGCAGGCTCCGGGTTGACCTGGTGTCCGGACGGGAATGAAGCCCGGAGCCCGTGGCAGGGGACCGCGGGCGCAGTGGGGTCCGCCCGGCCCCAGCCCGCGTGGGCAGGCTCCGGGTTGACCTGGTGTCCGGACGGGAATGAAGCCCGTTTCCCGTGGCAGGGGAACCCGGGCGCAGTGGGGTCCGCCCGGCCCCAGCCCGCGGGGGCAGGCTCCGGGTTGACCTGGTGTCCGGACGGGAATGAAGCCCCGAGCCCGGGGCAGGGGAACCGGGGCGCATTGGGGTCCGCCCGGCCCCAGCCCGCGGGGGCAGGCTCCGGGTTGACCTGGTGACTCCCCTGCCTCGGGTGGTCCCGATCCTTTTTTCCGTTTTTTTCTTTATTATGTCC
>NW_027554348.1:167500-175000 GCF_965152235.1 Eretmochelys imbricata | reverse complement strand
GCACCCGGGACGGAGCGGGGTCCGCCGGCCCCAGCCCGCGGGGGCAGGAACCGGGTTGACCTGGTGGCCGGAGGACAATTAAGCCCGGGGCTCCGGGGCTGGGGCACCCGGGACGGAGCGGGGTCCGCCGGCCCCAGCCCGCGGGGGCAGGAACCGGGTTGACCTGGTGGCCGGAGGACAATTAAGCCCGGGGCTCCGCGGCAGGGGTACCCGGGACGGAGCGGGGTCCGCCGGCCCCAGCCCGCGGGGGCAGGAACCGGGTTGACCTGGTGGCCGGAGGACAATTAAGCCCGGGGCTCCGGGGCTGGGGCACCCGGGACGGAGCGGGGTCCGCCGGCCCCAGCCCGCGGGGGCAGGAACCGGGTTGACCTGGTGGCCGGAGGACAATTAAGCCCGGGGCTCCGGGGCTGGGGCACCCGGGACGGAGCGGGGTCCGCCGGCCCCAGCCCGTGGGGGCAGGAACCGGGTTGACCTGGTGGCCGGAGGACTATTAAGCCCGGGGCTGGGGTACCCGGGACGGAGCGGGGCCCGCCGGCCCCAGCCCGCGGGGGCAAGAACCGGGTTGACCTGGTGGCCGGAGGACAATTAAGCCCGGGGCTGGGGCACCCGGGACGGAGCGGGGTCCGCCGGCCCCAGCCCGCGGGGGCAGGAACCGGGTTGACCTGGTGGCCGGAGGACAATTAAGCCCGGGGCTCCGGGGCTGGGGCACCCGGGACGGAGCGGGGTCCGCCGGCCCCAGCCCGCGGGGGCAGGAACCGGGTTGACCTGGTGGCCGGAGGACAATTAAGCCCGGGGCTCCGGGGCTGGGGCACCCGGGACGGAGCGGGGTCCGCCGGCCCCAGCCCGTGGGGGCAGGAACCGGGTTGACCTGGTGGCCGGAGGACTATTAAGCCCGGGGCTGGGGTACCCGGGACGGAGCGGGGTCCGCCGGCCCCAGCCCGCGGGGGCAAGAACCGGGTTGACCTGGTGGCCGGAGGACAATTAAGCCCGGGGCTGGGGCACCCGGGACGGAGCGGGGTCCGCCGGCCCCAGCCCGCGGGGGCAGGAACCGGGTTGACCTGGTGGCCGGAGGACAATTAAGCCCGGGGCTCCGGGGCTGGGGCACCCGGGACGGAGCGGGGTCCGCCGGCCCCAGCCCGCGGGGGCAGGAACCGGGTTGACCTGGTGGCCGGAGGACAATTAAGCCCGGGGCTCCGCGGCAGGGGTACCCGGGACGGAGCGGGGTCCGCCGGCCCCAGCCCGCGGGGGCAGGAACCGGGTTGACCTGGTGGCCGGAGGACAATTAAGCCCGGGGCTCCGCGGCAGGGGTACCCGGGACGGAGCGGGGTCCGCCGGCCCCAGCCCGCGGGGGCAGGAACCGGGTTGACCTGGTGGCCGGAGGACAATTAAGCCCGGGGCTGGGGCACCCGGGACGGAGCGGGGTCCGCCGGCCCCAGCCCGCGGGGGCAGGAACCGGGTTGACCTGGTGGCCGGAGGACAATTAAGCCCGGGGCTCCGCGGCAGGGGTACCCGGGACGGAGCGGGGTCCGCCGGCCCCAGCCCGCGGGGGCAGGAACCGGGTTGACCTGGTGGCCGGAGGACAATTAAGCCCGGGGCTCCGGGGCTGGGGCACCCGGGACGGAGCGGGGTCCGCCGGCCCCAGCCCGCGGGGGCAGGAACCGGGTTGACCTGGTGGCCGGAGGACAATTAAGCCCGGGGCTCCGGGGCTGGGGCACCCGGGACGGAGCGGGGTCCGCCGGCCCCAGCCCGCGGGGGCAGGAACCGGGTTGACCTGGTGGCCGGAGGACAATTAAGCCCGGGGCTGGGGCACCCGGGACGGAGCGGGGTCCGCCGGCCCCAGCCCGCGGGGGCAGGAACCGGGTTGACCTGGTGGCCGGAGGACAATTAAGCCCGGGGCTCCGCGGCAGGGGTACCCGGGACGGAGCGGGGTCCGCCGGCCCCAGCCCGCGGGGGCAGGAACCGGGTTGACCTGGTGGCCGGAGGACAATTAAGCCCGGGGCTCCGGGGCTGGGGCACCCGGGACGGAGCGGGGTCCGCCGGCCCCAGCCCGCGGGGGCAGGAACCGGGTTGACCTGGTGGCCGGAGGACAATTAAGCCCGGGGCTCCGCGGCAGGGGTACCCGGGACGGAGCGGGGTCCGCCGGCCCCAGCCCGCGGGGGCAGGAACCGGGTTGACCTGGTGGCCGGAGGACAATTAAGCCCGGGGCTCCGGGGCTGGGGCACCCGGGACGGAGCGGGGTCCGCCGGCCCCAGCCCGCGGGGGCAGGAACCGGGTTGACCTGGTGGCCGGAGGACAATTAAGCCCGGGGCTCCGGGGCTGGGGCACCCGGGACGGAGCGGGGTCCGCCGGCCCCAGCCCGTGGGGGCAGGAACCGGGTTGACCTGGTGGCCGGAGGACAATTAAGCCCGGGGCTCCGGGGCTGGGGCACCCGGGACGGAGCGGGGTCCGCCGGCCCCAGCCCGCGGGGGCAGGAACCGGGTTGACCTGGTGGCCGGAGGACAATTAAGCCCGGGGCTCCGCGGCAGGGGTACCCGGGAAGGAGCGGGGTCCGCCGGCCCCAGCCCTCGGGGGCGGGAACCGGGTTGACCTGGTGGCCGAGAAGCGAACCGGCCACCAGGTAAACCCATTGAAAGTATAGGGTTGACCTGGTGGCCGAAAAGCGAACGGGCCACCAGGTAAACCCGTTGAAAGTATAGGGTTGACCTGGTGGCCGAGAAGCGAACCGGCCACCAGGTAAACCCATTGAAAGTATAGGGTTGACCTGGTGGCCGAAAAGCGAACGGGCCACCAGGTAAACCCGTTGAAAGTATAGGGTTGACCTGGTGGCCGAAAAGCGAACCGGCCACCAGGTAAACCCATTGAAAGTATAGGGTTGACCTGGTGGCCGAAAAGCGAACGGGCCACCAGGTAAACCCGTTGAAAGTATAGGGTTGACCTGGTGGCCGAAAAGCGAACCGGCCACCAGGTCAACCCATTGAAAGTATAGGGTTGACCTGGTGGCCGAAAAGCGAACGGGCACCAGGTAAACCCTTTGAAAGTATAGGGTTGACCTGGTGGCCGAAAAGCGAACCGGCCACCAGGTAAACCCATTGAAAGTATAGGGTTGACCTGGTGGCCGAGAAGCGAAGCGGCCACCAGGTAAACCCATTGAAAGTATAGGGTTGACCTGGTGGCCGAAAAGCGAACCGGCCACCAGGTAAACCCATTGAAAGTATAGGGTTGACCTGGTGGCCGAAAAGCGAACGGGCCACCAGGTAAACCCGTTGAAAGTATAGGGTTGACCTGGTGGCCGAAAAGCGAACCGGCCACCAGGTCAACCCATTGAAAGTATAGGGTTGACCTGGTGGCCGAAAAGCGAACGGGCACCAGGTAAACCCGTTGAAAGTATAGGGTTGACCTGGTGGCCGAAAAGCGAACGGGCCACCAGGTCAACCCGTTGAAAGTATAGGGTTGACCTGGTGGGCGAAAAGCGAACCGGCCACCAGGTAAACCCGTTGAAAGTATAGGGTTGACCTGGTGGCCGAAAAGCGAACCGGCCACCAGGTAAACCCATTGAAAGTATAGGGTTGACCTGGTGGCCGAGAAGCGAAGCGGCCACCAGGTAAACCCATTGAAAGTATAGGGTTGACCTGGTGGCCGAAAAGCGAACGGGCCACCAGGTCAACCCGTTGAAAGTATAGGGTTGACCTGGTGGCCGAAAAGCGAACGGGCCACCAGGTAAACCCGTTGAAAGTATAGGGTTGACCTGGTGTCCGGACGGGAGTGAACCCCCGTACCCGGGGCAGGGTGACCCGGGCGGAGCGGTGTCCGTCCTGCCCCATCCCGCGGTGCAGGCTCCGGGTTGACCTGGTGACTCCCCTGCCTCGGGTGGGCCCGATCCTTTTTTCCGTTTTTTTTTTTGGGCCGGCGAGTGGTCGGGATGCCCCCCAGGCACCCCTTTTGGGGTCGAAGAAAAAAAATTTTCAGACTTCCAGGGGCCCGATCCGTGGCCGCGGAGATTCAGGCTGGGCTGGCGGGACTTCTCTGGCAGAGGCTCCGGGTTGACCCGGGGACTCCCCTGCCTTGGGCGGGCCCGATCCGTTTTTCCGTTTTTTTTTTTTTTTTTCTTTTTGGGTCCGGAGACTGGTCTGGATGCCCCCCAGAACCCCTTTTGGGGTCGGTGAAAAAAATTTTTTAAAGACTTCCAGGGGTCCGATCCCTTGCCACGGCGTCGCAGGCTGGGCTGGGAGAGTTGTCCGCGGGGGGGCAGGCTCCGGGTTGACATGGTGTCCCGACGGGAATGAAGCCCGGAGCCCGTGGCAGGGGAACCCGGGCGCAGTGGTGTACGCCCGGCCCCAGCCCGCGGGGGCAGGCTCCGGGTTGACCTGGTGTCCGGACGGGAATGAAGCCCCGAGCCCGGTGCAGGGGGACCCGGGCGGGGCGGGGTCCGTCCGGCACCAGCGCGCGGTGCAGGCTCCGGGTTGACCTGGTGTCCGGACGGGAATGAAGCCCGGAGCCCGTGGCAGGGGAAAGCGGGCGCAGTGGGGTCCGCCCGTCCCCAGCCCGCGGGGGCAGGCTCCGGGTTGACCTGGTGTCCGGACGGGAATGAAGCCCCGAGCCCGTGGCAGGGGAACCCGGGCGCAGTGGGGTCCGCCCGTCCCCAGCCCGCGGGGGCAGGCTCCGGGTTGACCTGGTGACTCCCCTGCCTCGGGTGGTCCCGATCCTTTTTTCCGGTTTTTTCTTTTTTTTTTATTATGTCCGGAGAGTGGTCTGGGTGCCCCCCCGGCACCCCTTTTGGGGTCGGTCAAATTTTTATTCAGACTTCCAGGGGCCCGATCCGTGGCCGCGGAGATTCAGGCTGGGCTGGCGGGACTTCTCTGGCAGAGGCTCCGGGTTGACCCGGGGACTCCCCTGCCTTGGGCGGGCCCGATCCGTTTTTCCGTTTTTTTTTTTTTTTCTTTTTGGGTCCGGAGAGCGGTCTGGATGCCCCCCAGAACCCCTTTTGGGGTCGGTGAAAAAAATTTTTTAAAGACTTCCAGGGGTCCGATCCCTTGCCACGGCGTCGCAGGCTGGGCTGGGAGAGTTGTCCGCGGGGGGGCAGGCTCCGGGTTGACCTGGTGTCCGGACGGGAATGAAGCCCGGAGCCCGTGGCAGGGGAAAGCGGGCGCAGTGGGGTCCGCCCGTCCCCAGCCCGCGGGGGCAGGCTCCGGGTTGACCTGGTGTCCGGACGGGAATGAAGCCCCGAGCCCGGTGCAGGGGGACCCGGGCGGTGCGGGGTCCGTCCGGCACCAGCGCGCGGTGCAGGCTCCGGGTTGACCTGGTGTCCGGACGGGAATGAAGCCCGGAGCCCGTGGCAGGGGAAAGCGGGCGCAGTGGGGTCCGCCCGTCCCCAGCCCGCGGGGGCAGGCTCCGGGTTGACCTGGTGTCCGGACGGGAATGAAGCCCCGAGCCCGTGGCAGGGGAACCGCGGCGCATTGGGGTTCGCCCGGCCCCAGCCCGCGGGGGCAGGCTCCGGGTTGACCTGGTGACTCCCCTGCCTCGGGTGGTCCCGATCCTTTTTTCCGGTTTTTTCCTTTTTTTTTATTATGTCCGGAGAGTGGTCTGGGTGCCCCCCCGGCACCCCTTTTGGGGTCGGTCAAATTTTTTTTCAGACTTCCAGGGGCCCGATCCGTGGCCGCGGAGATTCAGGCTGGGCTGGCGGGACTTCTCTGGCAGAGGCTCCGGGTTGACCCGGGGACTCCCCTGCCTCGGGCGGGCCCGATCCTTTTTTCCGGTTTTTTTTTTTTTTTCTTTTTGGGTCCGGAGAGCGGTCTGGATGCCCCCCAGAACCCCTTTTGGGGTCGGTGAAAAAAATTTTTTAAAGACTTCCAGGGGTCCGATCCCTGGCCACGGCGTCGCAGGCTGGGCTGGGAGAGTTGTCCGCGGGGGGGCAGGCTCCGGGTTGACCTGGTGTCCGGACGGGAATGAAGCCCGGAGCCCGTGGCAGGGGAAAGCGGGCGCAGTGGGGTCCGCCCGTCCCCAGCCCGCGGGGGCAGGCTCCGGGTTGACCTGGTGTCCGGACGGGAATGAAGCCCCGAGCCCGTGGCAGGGGAACCCGGGCGCAGTGGGGTCCGCCCGGCCCCAGCCCGCGGGGGCAGGCTCCGGGTTGACCTGGTGACTCCCCTGCCTCGGGTGGTCCTGATCCTTTTTTCCGTTTTTTTCTTTATTATGTCCGGGGAGTGGTCTGGATGCCCCCCCGGCACCCCTTTTGGGGTCGGTGAAATTTTTTTTCAGACTTCCAGGGGCCCGATCCGTGGCCGCGGAGATTCAGGCTGGGCTGGCGGGACTTCTCTGGCAGAGGCTCCGGGTTGACCCGGGGACTCCCCTGCCTCGGGCGGGCCCGATCCTTTTTTCCGTTTTTTTTTTTTTTTTTTTGGGTCCGGAGAGCGGTCTGCATGCCCCCCAGAACCCCTTTTGGGGTCGGTGAAAAAAATTTTTTAAAGACTTCCAGGGGTCCGATCCCTGGCCACGGCGTCGCAGGCTGGCCTGGGAGAGTTGTCCGCGGGGGGGCAGGCTCCGGGTTGACATGGTGTCCCGACGGGAATGAAGCCCGGAGCCCGTGGCAGGGGAACCCGGGCGCAGTGGGGTCCGCCCGGCCCCAGCCCGCGGGGGAGGCTCCGTTTTGACCTGGTGTCCGGACGGGAATGAAGCCCGGAGCCCGTGGCAGGGGAACGCGGGCGCAGTGGGGTCCGCCCGGCCCCAGCCCGCGTGGGCAGGCTCCGGGTTGACCTGGTGTCCGGACGGGAATGAAGCCCGGAGCCCGTGGCAGGGGACCGCGGGCGCAGTGGGGTCCGCCCGGCCCCAGCCCGCGTGGGCAGGCTCCGGGTTGACCTGGTGTCCGGACGGGAATGAAGCCCGTTTCCCGTGGCAGGGGAACCCGGGCGCAGTGGGGTCCGCCCGGCCCCAGCCCGCGGGGGCAGGCTCCGGGTTGACCTGGTGTCCGGACGGGAATGAAGCCCCGAGCCCGGGGCAGGGGAACCGGGGCGCATTGGGGTCCGCCCGGCCCCAGCCCGCGGGGGCAGGCTCCGGGTTGACCTGGTGACTCCCCTGCCTCGGGTGGTCCCGATCCTTTTTTCCGTTTTTTTCTTTATTATGTCCGGGGAGTGGTCTGGATGCCCCCCCGGCACCCCTTTTGGGGTCGGTGAAATTTTTTTTCAGACTTCCAGGGGCCCGATCCGTGGCCGCGGAGATTCAGGCTGGCCTGGCGGACTTCTCTGGCAGAGGCTCCGGGTTGACCCGGGGACTCCCCTGCCTCGGGCGGGCCCGATCCTTTTTTCCGTTTTTTTCTTTTTTTTTTTTATTATGTCCGGGGAGTGGTCTGGATGCCCCCCCGGCACCCCTTTTGGGGTCGGTGAAATTTTTTTTCAGACTTCCAGGGGCCCGATCCGTGGCCGCGGAGATTCAGGCTGGCCTGGCGGACTTCTCTGGCAGAGGCTCCGGGTTGACCCGGGGACTCCCCTGCCTCGGGCGGGCCCGATCCTT
>NW_027554348.1:150000-155000 GCF_965152235.1 Eretmochelys imbricata | reverse complement strand
TGGTGGCCGGAGGACAATTAAGCCCGGGGCTCCGGGGCTGGGGCACCCGGGACGGAGCGGGGTCCGCCGGCCCCAGCCCGTGGGGGCAGGAACCGGGTTGACCTGGTGGCCGGAGGACAATTAAGCCCGGGGCTCCGGGGCTGGGGCACCCGGGACGGAGCGGGGTCCGCCGGCCCCAGCCCGCGGGGGCAGGAACCGGGTTGACCTGGTGGCCGGAGGACAATTAAGCCCGGGGCTCCGGGGCTGGGGCACCCGGGACGGAGCGGGGTCCGCCGGCCCCAGCCCTCGGGGGCGGGAACCGGGTTGACCTGGTGGCCGAGAAGCGAACCGGCCACCAGGTAAACCCATTGAAAGTATAGGGTTGACCTGGTGGCCGAAAAGCGAACGGGCCACCAGGTAAACCCGTTGAAAGTATAGGGTTGACCTGGTGGCCGAGAAGCGAACCGGCCACCAGGTAAACCCATTGAAAGTATAGGGTTGACCTGGTGGCCGAAAAGCGAACGGGCCACCAGGTAAACCCGTTGAAAGTATAGGGTTGACCTGGTGGCCGAAAAGCGAACCGGCCACCAGGTAAACCCATTGAAAGTATAGGGTTGACCTGGTGGCCGAAAAGCGAACGGGCCACCAGGTAAACCCGTTGAAAGTATAGGGTTGACCTGGTGGCCGAAAAGCGAACCGGCCACCAGGTCAACCCATTGAAAGTATAGGGTTGACCTGGTGGCCGAAAAGCGAACGGGCACCAGGTAAACCCGTTGAAAGTATAGGGTTGACCTGGTGGCCGAAAAGCGAACCGGCCACCAGGTAAACCCATTGAAAGTATAGGGTTGACCTGGTGGCCGAGAAGCGAAGCGGCCACCAGGTAAACCCATTGAAAGTATAGGGTTGACCTGGTGGCCGAAAAGCGAACGGGCCACCAGGTCAACCCGTTGAAAGTATAGGGTTGACCTGGTGGCCGAGAAGCGAACCGGCCACCAGGTAAACCCATTGAAAGTATAGGGTTGACCTGGTGGCCGAAAAGCGAACGGGCCACCAGGTAAACCCGTTGAAAGTATAGGGTTGACCTGGTGGCCGAGAAGCGAAGCGGCCACCAGGTAAACCCATTGAAAGTATAGGGTTGACCTGGTGGCCGAAAAGCGAACCGGCCACCAGGTAAACCCATTGAAAGTATAGGGTTGACCTGGTGGCCGAAAAGCGAACGGGCCACCAGGTAAACCCGTTGAAAGTATAGGGTTGACCTGGTGGCCGAAAAGCGAACCGGCCACCAGGTCAACCCATTGAAAGTATAGGGTTGACCTGGTGGCCGAAAAGCGAACGGGCACCAGGTAAACCCATTGAAAGTATAGGGTTGACCTGGTGGCCGAGAAGCGAAGCGGCCACCAGGTAAACCCATTGAAAGTATAGGGTTGACCTGGTGGCCGAAAAGCGAACGGGCCACCAGGTAAACCCGTTGAAAGTATAGGGTTGACCTGGTGGCCGAAAAGCGAACGGGCCACCAGGTAAACCCGTTGAAAGTATAGGGTTGACCTGGTGTCCGGACGGGAGTGAACCCCCGTACCCGGGGCAGGGTGACCCGGGCGGAGCGGTGTCCGTCCTGCCCCATCCCGCGGTGCAGGCTCCGGGTTGACCTGGTGACTCCCCTGCCTCGGGTGGGCCCGATCCTTTTTTCCGTTTTTTTTTTTGGGCCGGCGAGTGGTCGGGATGCCCCCCAGGCACCCCTTTTGGGGTCGAAGAAAAAAAATTTTCAGACTTCCAGGGGCCCGATCCGTGGCCGCGGAGATTCAGGCTGGGCTGGCGGGACTTCTCTGGCAGAGGCTCCGGGTTGACCCGGGGACTCCCCTGCCTTGGGCGGGCCCGATCCGTTTTTCCGTTTTTTTTTTTTTTTTTCTTTTTGGGTCCGGAGACTGGTCTGGATGCCCCCCAGAACCCCTTTTGGGGTCGGTGAAAAAAATTTTTTAAAGACTTCCAGGGGTCCGATCCCTTGCCACGGCGTCGCAGGCTGGGCTGGGAGAGTTGTCCGCGGGGGGGCAGGCTCCGGGTTGACATGGTGTCCCGACGGGAATGAAGCCCGGAGCCCGTGGCAGGGGAACCCGGGCGCAGTGGTGTACGCCCGGCCCCAGCCCGCGGGGGCAGGCTCCGGGTTGACCTGGTGTCCGGACGGGAATGAAGCCCCGAGCCCGGTGCAGGGGGACCCGGGCGGGGCGGGGTCCGTCCGGCACCAGCGCGCGGTGCAGGCTCCGGGTTGACCTGGTGTCCGGACGGGAATGAAGCCCGGAGCCCGTGGCAGGGGAAAGCGGGCGCAGTGGGGTCCGCCCGTCCCCAGCCCGCGGGGGCAGGCTCCGGGTTGACCTGGTGTCCGGACGGGAATGAAGCCCCGAGCCCGTGGCAGGGGAACCCGGGCGCAGTGGGGTCCGCCCGTCCCCAGCCCGCGGGGGCAGGCTCCGGGTTGACCTGGTGACTCCCCTGCCTCGGGTGGTCCCGATCCTTTTTTCCGGTTTTTTCTTTTTTTTTTATTATGTCCGGAGAGTGGTCTGGGTGCCCCCCCGGCACCCCTTTTGGGGTCGGTCAAATTTTTATTCAGACTTCCAGGGGCCCGATCCGTGGCCGCGGAGATTCAGGCTGGGCTGGCGGGACTTCTCTGGCAGAGGCTCCGGGTTGACCCGGGGACTCCCCTGCCTTGGGCGGGCCCGATCCGTTTTTCCATTTTTTTTTTTTTTTCTTTTTGGGTCCGGAGAGCGGTCTGGATGCCCCCCAGAACCCCTTTTGGGGTCGGTGAAAAAAATTTTTTAAAGACTTCCAGGGGTCCGATCCCTTGCCACGGCGTCGCAGGCTGGGCTGGGAGAGTTGTCCGCGGGGGGGCAGGCTCCGGGTTGACCTGGTGTCCGGACGGGAATGAAGCCCGGAGCCCGTGGCAGGGGAAAGCGGGCGCAGTGGGGTCCGCCCGTCCCCAGCCCGCGGGGGCAGGCTCCGGGTTGACCTGGTGTCCGGACGGGAATGAAGCCCCGAGCCCGGTGCAGGGGGACCCGGGCGGTGCGGGGTCCGTCCGGCACCAGCGCGCGGTGCAGGCTCCGGGTTGACCTGGTGTCCGGACGGGAATGAAGCCCGGAGCCCGTGGCAGGGGAAAGCGGGCGCAGTGGGGTCCGCCCGTCCCCAGCCCGCGGGGGCAGGCTCCGGGTTGACCTGGTGTCCGGACGGGAATGAAGCCCCGAGCCCGTGGCAGGGGAACCGCGGCGCATTGGGGTTCGCCCGGCCCCAGCCCGCGGGGGCAGGCTCCGGGTTGACCTGGTGACTCCCCTGCCTCGGGTGGTCCCGATCCTTTTTTCCGGTTTTTTCCTTTTTTTTTATTATGTCCGGAGAGTGGTCTGGGTGCCCCCCCGGCACCCCTTTTGGGGTCGGTCAAATTTTTTTTCAGACTTCCAGGGGCCCGATCCGTGGCCGCGGAGATTCAGGCTGGGCTGGCGGGACTTCTCTGGCAGAGGCTCCGGGTTGACCCGGGGACTCCCCTGCCTCGGGCGGGCCCGATCCTTTTTTCCGGTTTTTTTTTTTTTTTCTTTTTGGGTCCGGAGAGCGGTCTGGATGCCCCCCAGAACCCCTTTTGGGGTCGGTGAAAAAAATTTTTTAAAGACTTCCAGGGGTCCGATCCCTGGCCACGGCGTCGCAGGCTGGGCTGGGAGAGTTGTCCGCGGGGGGGCAGGCTCCGGGTTGACCTGGTGTCCGGACGGGAATGAAGCCCGGAGCCCGTGGCAGGGGAAAGCGGGCGCAGTGGGGTCCGCCCGTCCCCAGCCCGCGGGGGCAGGCTCCGGGTTGACCTGGTGTCCGGACGGGAATGAAGCCCCGAGCCCGTGGCAGGGGAACCCGGGCGCAGTGGGGTCCGCCCGGCCCCAGCCCGCGGGGGCAGGCTCCGGGTTGACCTGGTGACTCCCCTGCCTCGGGTGGTCCCGATCCTTTTTTCCGTTTTTTTCTTTATTATGTCCGGGGAGTGGTCTGGATGCCCCCCCGGCACCCCTTTTGGGGTCGGTGAAATTTTTTTTCAGACTTCCAGGGGCCCGATCCGTGGCCGCGGAGATTCAGGCTGGGCTGGCGGGACTTCTCTGGCAGAGGCTCCGGGTTGACCCGGGGACTCCCCTGCCTCGGGCGGGCCCGATCCTTTTTTCCGTTTTTTTTTTTTTTTTTTTGGGTCCGGAGAGCGGTCTGCATGCCCCCCAGAACCCCTTTTGGGGTCGGTGAAAAAAATTTTTTAAAGACTTCCAGGGGTCCGATCCCTGGCCACGGCGTCGCAGGCTGGCCTGGGAGAGTTGTCCGCGGGGGGGCAGGCTCCGGGTTGACATGGTGTCCCGACGGGAATGAAGCCCGGAGCCCGTGGCAGGGGAACCCGGGCGCAGTGGGGTCCGCCCGGCCCCAGCCCGCGGGGGAGGCTCCGGGTTGACCTGGTGTCCGGACGGGAATGAAGCCCGGAGCCCGTGGCAGGGGAACGCGGGCGCAGTGGGGTCCGCCCGGCCCCAGCCCGCGTGGGCAGGCTCCGGGTTGACCTGGTGTCCGGACGGGAATGAAGCCCGGAGCCCGTGGCAGGGGACCGCGGGCGCAGTGGGGTCCGCCCGGCCCCAGCCCGCGTGGGCAGGCTCCGGGTTGACCTGGTGTCCGGACGGGAATGAAGCCCGTTTCCCGTGGCAGGGGAACCCGGGCGCAGTGGGGTCCGCCCGGCCCCAGCCCGCGGGGGCAGGCTCCGGGTTGACCTGGTGTCCGGACGGGAATGAAGCCCCGAGCCCGGGGCAGGGGAACCGGGGCGCATTGGGGTCCGCCCGGCCCCAGCCCGCGGGGGCAGGCTCCGGGTTGACCTGGTGACTCCCCTGCCTCGGGTGGTCCCGATCCTTTTTTCCGTTTTTTTCTTTATTATGTCCGGGGAGTGGTCTGGATGCCCCCCCGGCACCCCTTTTGGGGTCGGTGAAATTTTTTTTCAGACTTCCAGGGGCCCGATCCGTGGCCGCGGAGATTCAGGCTGGCCT
>NW_027554348.1:130000-137500 GCF_965152235.1 Eretmochelys imbricata | reverse complement strand
GGGGCTGGGGCACCCGGGACGGAGCGGGGTCCGCCGGCCCCAGCCCGCGGGGGCAGGAACCGGGTTGACCTGGTGGCCGGAGGACAATTAAGCCCGGGGCTCCGCGGCAGGGGTACCCGGGACGGAGCGGGGTCCGCCGGCCCCAGCCCGCGGGGGCAGGAACCGGGTTGACCTGGTGGCCGGAGGACAATTAAGCCCGGGGCTCCGGGGCTGGGGCACCCGGGACGGAGCGGGGTCCGCCGGCCCCAGCCCGCGGGGGCAGGAACCGGGTTGACCTGGTGGCCGGAGGACAATTAAGCCCGGGGCTCCGGGGCTGGGGCACCCGGGACGGAGCGGGGTCCGCCGGCCCCAGCCCGTGGGGGCAGGAACCGGGTTGACCTGGTGGCCGGAGGACAATTAAGCCCGGGGCTCCGGGGCTGGGGCACCCGGGACGGAGCGGGGTCCGCCGGCCCCAGCCCGCGGGGGCAGGAACCGGGTTGACCTGGTGGCCGGAGGACAATTAAGCCCGGGGCTCCGCGGCAGGGGTACCCGGGAAGGAGCGGGGTCCGCCGGCCCCAGCCCTCGGGGGCGGGAACCGGGTTGACCTGGTGGCCGAGAAGCGAACCGGCCACCAGGTAAACCCATTGAAAGTATAGGGTTGACCTGGTGGCCGAAAAGCGAACGGGCCACCAGGTAAACCCGTTGAAAGTATAGGGTTGACCTGGTGGCCGAGAAGCGAACCGGCCACCAGGTAAACCCATTGAAAGTATAGGGTTGACCTGGTGGCCGAAAAGCGAACGGGCCACCAGGTAAACCCGTTGAAAGTATAGGGTTGACCTGGTGGCCGAAAAGCGAACCGGCCACCAGGTAAACCCATTGAAAGTATAGGGTTGACCTGGTGGCCGAAAAGCGAACGGGCCACCAGGTAAACCCGTTGAAAGTATAGGGTTGACCTGGTGGCCGAAAAGCGAACCGGCCACCAGGTCAACCCATTGAAAGTATAGGGTTGACCTGGTGGCCGAAAAGCGAACGGGCACCAGGTAAACCCGTTGAAAGTATAGGGTTGACCTGGTGGCCGAAAAGCGAACCGGCCACCAGGTAAACCCATTGAAAGTATAGGGTTGACCTGGTGGCCGAGAAGCGAAGCGGCCACCAGGTAAACCCATTGAAAGTATAGGGTTGACCTGGTGGCCGAAAAGCGAACGGGCCACCAGGTCAACCCGTTGAAAGTATAGGGTTGACCTGGTGGCCGAGAAGCGAACCGGCCACCAGGTAAACCCATTGAAAGTATAGGGTTGACCTGGTGGCCGAAAAGCGAACGGGCCACCAGGTAAACCTGTTGAAAGTATAGGGTTGACCTGGTGGCCGAGAAGCGAAGCGGCCACCAGGTAAACCCATTGAAAGTATAGGGTTGACCTGGTGGCCGAAAAGCGAACCGGCCACCAGGTAAACCCATTGAAAGTATAGGGTTGACCTGGTGGCCGAAAAGCGAACGGGCCACCAGGTAAACCCGTTGAAAGTATAGGGTTGACCTGGTGGCCGAAAAGCGAACCGGCCACCAGGTCAACCCATTGAAAGTATAGGGTTGACCTGGTGGCCGAAAAGCGAACGGGCACCAGGTAAACCCGTTGAAAGTATAGGGTTGACCTGGTGGCCGAAAAGCGAACCGGCCACCAGGTAAACCCATTGAAAGTATAGGGTTGACCTGGTGGCCGAGAAGCGAAGCGGCCACCAGGTAAACCCATTGAAAGTATAGGGTTGACCTGGTGGCCGAAAAGCGAACGGGCCACCAGGTCAACCCGTTGAAAGTATAGGGTTGACCTGGTGGCCGAAAAGCGAACGGGCCACCAGGTAAACCCGTTGAAAGTATAGGGTTGACCTGGTGTCCGGACGGGAGTGAACCCCCGTACCCGGGGCAGGGTGACCCGGGCGGAGCGGTGTCCGTCCTGCCCCATCCCGCGGTGCAGGCTCCGGGTTGACCTGGTGACTCCCCTGCCTCGGGTGGGCCCGATCCTTTTTTCCGTTTTTTTTTTTGGGCCGGCGAGTGGTCGGGATGCCCCCCAGGCACCCCTTTTGGGGTCGAAGAAAAAAAATTTTCAGACTTCCAGGGGCCCGATCCGTGGCCGCGGAGATTCAGGCTGGGCTGGCGGGACTTCTCTGGCAGAGGCTCCGGGTTGACCCGGGGACTCCCCTGCCTTGGGCGGGCCCGATCCGTTTTTCCGTTTTTTTTTTTTTTTTTCTTTTTGGGTCCGGAGACTGGTCTGGATGCCCCCCAGAACCCCTTTTGGGGTCGGTGAAAAAAATTTTTTAAAGACTTCCAGGGGTCCGATCCCTTGCCACGGCGTCGCAGGCTGGGCTGGGAGAGTTGTCCGCGGGGGGGCAGGCTCCGGGTTGACATGGTGTCCCGACGGGAATGAAGCCCGGAGCCCGTGGCAGGGGAACCCGGGCGCAGTGGTGTACGCCCGGCCCCAGCCCGCGGGGGCAGGCTCCGGGTTGACCTGGTGTCCGGACGGGAATGAAGCCCCGAGCCCGGTGCAGGGGGACCCGGGCGGGGCGGGGTCCGTCCGGCACCAGCGCGCGGTGCAGGCTCCGGGTTGACCTGGTGTCCGGACGGGAATGAAGCCCGGAGCCCGTGGCAGGGGAAAGCGGGGCGCAGTGGGGTCCGCCCGTCCCCAGCCCGCGGGGGCAGGCTCCGGGTTGACCTGGTGTCCGGACGGGAATGAAGCCCCGAGCCCGTGGCAGGGGAACCCTGGGCGCAGTGGGGTCCGCCCGTCCCCAGCCCGCGGGGGCAGGCTCCGGGTTGACCTGGTGACTCCCCTGCCTCGGGTGGTCCCGATCCTTTTTTCCGGTTTTTTCTTTTTTTTTTATTATGTCCGGAGAGTGGTCTGGGTGCCCCCCCGGCACCCCTTTTGGGGTCGGTCAAATTTTTATTCAGACTTCCAGGGGCCCGATCCGTGGCCGCGGAGATTCAGGCTGGGCTGGCGGGACTTCTCTGGCAGAGGCTCCGGGTTGACCCGGGGACTCCCCTGCCTTGGGCGGGCCCGATCCGTTTTTCCGTTTTTTTTTTTTTTTCTTTTTGGGTCCGGAGAGCGGTCTGGATGCCCCCCAGAACCCCTTTTGGGGTCGGTGAAAAAAATTTTTTAAAGACTTCCAGGGGTCCGATCCCTTGCCACGGCGTCGCAGGCTGGGCTGGGAGAGTTGTCCGCGGGGGGGGCAGGCTCCGGGTTGACCTGGTGTCCGGACGGGAATGAAGCCCGGAGCCCGTGGCAGGGGAAAGCGGGCGCAGTGGGGTCCGCCCGTCCCCAGCCCGCGGGGGCAGGCTCCGGGTTGAGCTGGTGTCCGGACGGGAATGAAGCCCCGAGCCCGGTGCAGGGGGACCCGGGCGGTGCGGGGTCCGTCCGGCACCAGCGCGCGGTGCAGGCTCCGGGTTGACCTGGTGTCCGGACGGGAATGAAGCCCGGAGCCCGTGGCAGGGGAAAGCGGGCGCAGTGGGGTCCGCCCGTCCCCAGCCCGCGGGGGCAGGCTCCGGGTTGACCTGGTGTCCGGACGGGAATGAAGCCCCGAGCCCGTGGCAGGGGAACCGCGGCGCATTGGGGTTCGCCCGGCCCCAGCCCGCGGGGGCAGGCTCCGGGTTGACCTGGTGACTCCCCTGCCTCGGGTGGTCCCGATCCTTTTTTCCGGTTTTTTCCTTTTTTTTTATTATGTCCGGAGAGTGGTCTGGGTGCCCCCCCGGCACCCCTTTTGGGGTCGGTCAAATTTTTTTTCAGACTTCCAGGGGCCCGATCCGTGGCCGCGGAGATTCAGGCTGGGCTGGCGGGACTTCTCTGGCAGAGGCTCCGGGTTGACCCGGGGACTCCCCTGCCTCGGGCGGGCCCGATCCTTTTTTCCGGTTTTTTTTTTTTTTTCTTTTTGGGTCCGGAGAGCGGTCTGGATGCCCCCCAGAACCCCTTTTGGGGTCGGTGAAAAAAATTTTTTAAAGACTTCCAGGGGTCCGATCCCTGGCCACGGCGTCGCAGGCTGGGCTGGGAGAGTTGTCCGCGGGGGGGCAGGCTCCGGGTTGACCTGGTGTCCGGACGGGAATGAAGCCCGGAGCCCGTGGCAGGGGAAAGCGGGCGCAGTGGGGTCCGCCCGTCCCCAGCCCGCGGGGGCAGGCTCCGGGTTGACCTGGTGTCCGGACGGGAATGAAGCCCCGAGCCCGTGGCAGGGGAACCCGGGCGCAGTGGGGTCCGCCCGGCCCCAGCCCGCGGGGGCAGGCTCCGGGTTGACCTGGTGACTCCCCTGCCTCGGGTGGTCCCGATCCTTTTTTCCGTTTTTTTCTTTATTATGTCCGGGGAGTGGTCTGGATGCCCCCCCGGCACCCCTTTTGGGGTCGGTGAAATTTTTTTTCAGACTTCCAGGGGCCCGATCCGTGGCCGCGGAGATTCAGGCTGGGCTGGCGGGACTTCTCTGGCAGAGGCTCCGGGTTGACCCGGGGACTCCCCTGCCTCGGGCGGGCCCGATCCTTTTTTCCGTTTTTTTTTTTTTTTTTTTGGGTCCGGAGAGCGGTCTGCATGCCCCCCAGAACCCCTTTTGGGGTCGGTGAAAAAAATTTTTTAAAGACTTCCAGGGGTCCGATCCCTGGCCACGGCGTCGCAGGCTGGCCTGGGAGAGTTGTCCGCGGGGGGGCAGGCTCCGGGTTGACATGGTGTCCCGACGGGAATGAAGCCCGGAGCCCGTGGCAGGGGAACCCGGGCGCAGTGGGGTCCGCCCGGCCCCAGCCCGCGGGGGAGGCTCCGGGTTGACCTGGTGTCCGGACGGGAATGAAGCCCGGAGCCCGTGGCAGGGGAACGCGGGCGCAGTGGGGTCCGCCCGGCCCCAGCCCGCGTGGGCAGGCTCCGGGTTGACCTGGTGTCCGGACGGGAATGAAGCCCGGAGCCCGTGGCAGGGGACCGCGGGCGCAGTGGGGTCCGCCCGGCCCCAGCCCGCGTGGGCAGGCTCCGGGTTGACCTGGTGTCCGGACGGGAATGAAGCCCGTTTCCCGTGGCAGGGGAACCCGGGCGCAGTGGGGTCCGCCCGGCCCCAGCCCGCGGGGGCAGGCTCCGGGTTGACCTGGTGTCCGGACGGGAATGAAGCCCCGAGCCCGGGGCAGGGGAACCGGGGCGCATTGGGGTCCGCCCGGCCCCAGCCCGCGGGGGCAGGCTCCGGGTTGACCTGGTGACTCCCCTGCCTCGGGTGGTCCCGATCCTTTTTTCCGTTTTTTTCTTTATTATGTCCGGGGAGTGGTCTGGATGCCCCCCCGGCACCCCTTTTGGGGTCGGTGAAATTTTTTTTCAGACTTCCAGGGGCCCGATCCGTGGCCGCGGAGATTCAGGCTGGCCTGGCGGACTTCTCTGGCAGAGGCTCCGGGTTGACCCGGGGACTCCCCTGCCTCGGGCGGGCCCGATCCTTTTTTCCGTTTTTTTCTTTTTTTTTTTTATTATGTCCGGGGAGTGGTCTGGATGCCCCCCCGGCACCCCTTTTGGGGTCGGTGAAATTTTTTTTCAGACTTCCAGGGGCCCGATCCGTGGCCGCGGAGATTCAGGCTGGCCTGGCGGACTTCTCTGGCAGAGGCTCCGGGTTGACCCGGGGACTCCCCTGCCTCGGGCGGGCCCGATCCTTTTTTCCGTTTTTTTTTTTTTTTTTTTTTTTTAGCGGGAGCGTGGTCTGGAAGTCCCCCCAGCACCCCTTTTGGGGTCGGTGAAAATTTTTTTCCGACTTCCAGGGGCCCGATCCGTGGCCGCGGTGTCGCAGGCTGGCCTGGGGTCCTTCTCTCGCTCCGGCCGCGGATGGCGAGACGCTCGGCCACCAGGTCAACCCGGAGGAAAAGCGGCTGAAAAAAACGTCTAAGTCCCTGCTCGGCCACCAGGTCAACCCGGAGGAAAAGCGGCTGAAGAAAATGTCTAAGTCCCTGCTCGGCCACCAGGTCAACCCGGAGGAAAAACGGCTGAAAAAATGTCTAAGTCCCTGCTCGGCCACCAGGTCAACCCCAGGAAAAGGCTGAAAAAATTTCTAAGTCCCTGCTCGGCCACCAGGTCAACCCCAGGAAAAGGCTGAAAAAATGTCTAAGTCCCTGCTCGGCCACCAGGTCAACCCCAGAAAAAGGCTGAAAAAATGTCTAAGTCCCTGCTCGGCCACCAGGTCAACCCCATTCAAAGTAACGGGTTGACCTGGTGGCCGGCAGTCTCACGGAAGTCCGGATGGGGTCGCCAAAACTGCCCTCGGCCGACCGAGGGAACCACGAGGTCGGATAGATTTTCAGATTGGTCCCGCTAAATTGGCGGTTGGATTTTTCACATAGTTCATTCCGAAGGGTGTGCGGAGATTTCTGAGGACAGGTTTTTCAGAACCTGTGAGAACCAGAGATGAGCCCGGGGGACCAATCTGAGTGTTGTACCCGATCATGCGAGGGGGGAATGGGGCACGCTGGCAGGTGGGGCGGCCCTCGGCCCTCCGTGCCCCCCCCCTTTTCCGGCTCTTCGCCTCCGGGGACCCCGTCGTCCCCTCGCACCCGCCGCGCAGGCCCGGTGGCCGGGATGCGAACTCCGACTGTCGGCGCCCCCCGGAGGGAGGGGGGGCCCGCTCCCCGCTCGCCCGCCGATCGATGTGGCGCTCACCTTCGCGACGGGAAGGGCCCTTCGCGGGCCGGAGCCCCGGCGGCAGGGGCCTCCGGCGTTCAGGCGGATTTGGGTCCCTCTTCCCCTTTGCGTTCCCCGACCCCGGGGCCGACTGGGACTTGCCTCCTTGAGGGAAGGGGGGCCGGGCGCGTGCTCGGCCCTCCGTGCCGTGGGTGTGCCGGCCGGCTGAGATCTCCGCCGGGCGAGGTCGAGCGGCTCCGGCAGCCCACCCAGGGGTCCGAAAACCCAGGCCAAGCCGCGAGGCTCAGCAGGGCCAAACACGGTCGCGAGAGCGAGCAGGGGCGCGCTGCGGTCCCCCGCCGTCCCCGACGGTCCTTCTCCACGCACGCTCCGGGGCGCGGGCCTCGGGGGGCGGGGGGGCTGGAGCCTCCGTCGCCGTCGGTGGGACCCTCGTACCGCCCTCTCGCTGGAGCCCCAGTACCCCCTGCTGTCCTCCGGCTCTGGGTCGCCGACTTCTTCTCTAGCGGGTTGCCTGGAAGGCGGGCGCGGCGTCCTCCGTGCCGCGTCGCCACGTTCGAGGGCCACCGGGAAAAGCGGGGCGAAGGGGGGCTCGAGGGGGCCCGCCCCGTCTGGCTCTCCCGCCATCCTTCTTCGGTGTCCGCCCGGGGCACCGGGGGGAAGAAAAGCAGCGAGAGGGCCCCCGCGCCCGCTCTGCTGCCGGACTCTCCCCCTGGGTGTTACCCGGAGCACCGGGGAATGCGGGGGCAGAGAGAGAGGGGTTTCGGGGGGAGGTGCCGAGGGGGGGGGTCTCGACGGCCCCTCTCGCCCTGCCTCTCTCCGTCTCTCTCTTTCGCTCTCCCCCGCCGGCTTCGACCCTAGCCCCCCGCGGGGGTGTAACCCGGGCCGCCTGGGAAAGCGGGGAGAAGGG
>NW_027554348.1:107500-115000 GCF_965152235.1 Eretmochelys imbricata | reverse complement strand
TCCGCCGGCCCCAGCCCGTGGGGGCAGGAACCGGGTTGACCTGGTGGCCGGAGGACAATTAAGCCCGGGGCTCCGGGGCTGGGGCACCCGGGACGGAGCGGGGTCCGCCGGCCCCAGCCCGCGGGGGCAGGAACCGGGTTGACCTGGTGGCCGGAGGACAATTAAGCCCGGGGCTCCGCGGCAGGGGTACCCGGGACGGAGCGGGGTCCGCCGGCCCCAGCCCGCGGGGGCAGGAACCGGGTTGACCTGGTGGCCGGAGGACAATTAAGCCCGGGGCTCCGGGGCTGGGGCACCCGGGACGGAGCGGGGTCCGCCGGCCCCAGCCCGCGGGGGCAGGAACCGGGTTGACCTGGTGGCCGGAGGACAATTAAGCCCGGGGCTCCGGGGCTGGGGCACCCGGGACGGAGCGGGGTCCGCCGGCCCCAGCCCGTGGGGGCAGGAACCGGGTTGACCTGGTGGCCGGAGGACAATTAAGCCCGGGGCTCCGGGGCTGGGGCACCCGGGACGGAGCGGGGTCCGCCGGCCCCAGCCCGCGGGGGCAGGAACCGGGTTGACCTGGTGGCCGGAGGACAATTAAGCCCGGGGCTCCGCGGCAGGGGTACCCGGGAAGGAGCGGGGTCCGCCGGCCCCAGCCCTCGGGGGCGGGAACCGGGTTGACCTGGTGGCCGAGAAGCGAACCGGCCACCAGGTAAACCCATTGAAAGTATAGGGTTGACCTGGTGGCCGAAAAGCGAACGGGCCACCAGGTAAACCCGTTGAAAGTATAGGGTTGACCTGGTGGCCGAGAAGCGAACCGGCCACCAGGTAAACCCATTGAAAGTATAGGGTTGACCTGGTGGCCGAAAAGCGAACGGGCCACCAGGTAAACCCGTTGAAAGTATAGGGTTGACCTGGTGGCCGAAAAGCGAACCGGCCACCAGGTAAACCCATTGAAAGTATAGGGTTGACCTGGTGGCCGAAAAGCGAACGGGCCACCAGGTAAACCCGTTGAAAGTATAGGGTTGACCTGGTGGCCGAAAAGCGAACCGGCCACCAGGTCAACCCATTGAAAGTATAGGGTTGACCTGGTGGCCGAAAAGCGAACGGGCACCAGGTAAACCCGTTGAAAGTATAGGGTTGACCTGGTGGCCGAAAAGCGAACCGGCCACCAGGTAAACCCATTGAAAGTATAGGGTTGACCTGGTGGCCGAGAAGCGAAGCGGCCACCAGGTAAACCCATTGAAAGTATAGGGTTGACCTGGTGGCCGAAAAGCGAACCGGCCACCAGGTAAACCCATTGAAAGTATAGGGTTGACCTGGTGGCCGAAAAGCGAACGGGCCACCAGGTAAACCCGTTGAAAGTATAGGGTTGACCTGGTGGCCGAAAAGCGAACCGGCCACCAGGTCAACCCATTGAAAGTATAGGGTTGACCTGGTGGCCGAAAAGCGAACGGGCACCAGGTAAACCCGTTGAAAGTATAGGGTTGACCTGGTGGCCGAAAAGCGAACCGGCCACCAGGTAAACCCATTGAAAGTATAGGGTTGACCTGGTGGCCGAGAAGCGAAGCGGCCACCAGGTAAACCCATTGAAAGTATAGGGTTGACCTGGTGGCCGAAAAGCGAACGGGCCACCAGGTCAACCCGTTGAAAGTATAGGGTTGACCTGGTGGCCGAAAAGCGAACCGGCCACCAGGTAAACCCGTTGAAAGTATAGGGTTGACCTGGTGGCCGAAAAGCGAACCGGCCACCAGGTAAACCCATTGAAAGTATAGGGTTGACCTGGTGGCCGAGAAGCGAAGCGGCCACCAGGTAAACCCATTGAAAGTATAGGGTTGACCTGGTGGCCGAAAAGCGAACGGGCCACCAGGTCAACCCGTTGAAAGTATAGGGTTGACCTGGTGGCCGAAAAGCGAACGGGCCACCAGGTAAACCCGTTGAAAGTATAGGGTTGACCTGGTGTCCGGACGGGAGTGAACCCCCGTACCCGGGGCAGGGTGACCCGGGCGGAGCGGTGTCCGTCCTGCCCCATCCCGCGGTGCAGGCTCCGGGTTGACCTGGTGACTCCCCTGCCTCGGGTGGGCCCGATCCTTTTTTCCGTTTTTTTTTTTGGGCCGGCGAGTGGTCGGGATGCCCCCCAGGCACCCCTTTTGGGGTCGAAGAAAAAAAATTTTCAGACTTCCAGGGGCCCGATCCGTGGCCGCGGAGATTCAGGCTGGGCTGGCGGGACTTCTCTGGCAGAGGCTCCGGGTTGACCCGGGGACTCCCCTGCCTTGGGCGGGCCCGATCCGTTTTTCCGTTTTTTTTTTTTTTTTTCTTTTTGGGTCCGGAGACTGGTCTGGATGCCCCCCAGAACCCCTTTTGGGGTCGGTGAAAAAAATTTTTTAAAGACTTCCAGGGGTCCGATCCCTTGCCACGGCGTCGCAGGCTGGGCTGGGAGAGTTGTCCGCGGGGGGGCAGGCTCCGGGTTGACATGGTGTCCCGACGGGAATGAAGCCCGGAGCCCGTGGCAGGGGAACCCGGGCGCAGTGGTGTACGCCCGGCCCCAGCCCGCGGGGGCAGGCTCCGGGTTGACCTGGTGTCCGGACGGGAATGAAGCCCCGAGCCCGGTGCAGGGGGACCCGGGCGGGGCGGGGTCCGTCCGGCACCAGCGCGCGGTGCAGGCTCCGGGTTGACCTGGTGTCCGGACGGGAATGAAGCCCGGAGCCCGTGGCAGGGGAAAGCGGGCGCAGTGGGGTCCGCCCGTCCCCAGCCCGCGGGGGCAGGCTCCGGGTTGACCTGGTGTCCGGACGGGAATGAAGCCCCGAGCCCGTGGCAGGGGAACCCGGGCGCAGTGGGGTCCGCCCGTCCCCAGCCCGCGGGGGCAGGCTCCGGGTTGACCTGGTGACTCCCCTGCCTCGGGTGGTCCCGATCCTTTTTTCCGGTTTTTTCTTTTTTTTTTATTATGTCCGGAGAGTGGTCTGGGTGCCCCCCCGGCACCCCTTTTGGGGTCGGTCAAATTTTTATTCAGACTTCCAGGGGCCCGATCCGTGGCCGCGGAGATTCAGGCTGGGCTGGCGGGACTTCTCTGGCAGAGGCTCCGGGTTGACCCGGGGACTCCCCTGCCTTGGGCGGGCCCGATCCGTTTTTCCGTTTTTTTTTTTTTTTCTTTTTGGGTCCGGAGAGCGGTCTGGATGCCCCCCAGAACCCCTTTTGGGGTCGGTGAAAAAAATTTTTTAAAGACTTCCAGGGGTCCGATCCCTTGCCACGGCGTCGCAGGCTGGGCTGGGAGAGTTGTCCGCGGGGGGGCAGGCTCCGGGTTGACCTGGTGTCCGGACGGGAATGAAGCCCGGAGCCCGTGGCAGGGGAAAGCGGGCGCAGTGGGGTCCGCCCGTCCCCAGCCCGCGGGGGCAGGCTCCGGGTTGACCTGGTGTCCGGACGGGAATGAAGCCCCGAGCCCGGTGCAGGGGGACCCGGGCGGTGCGGGGTCCGTCCGGCACCAGCGCGCGGTGCAGGCTCCGGGTTGACCTGGTGACTCCCCTGCCTCGGGTGGTCCCGATCCTTTTTTCCGGTTTTTTCCTTTTTTTTTATTATGTCCGGAGAGTGGTCTGGGTGCCCCCCCGGCACCCCTTTTGGGGTCGGTCAAATTTTTTTTCAGACTTCCAGGGGCCCGATCCGTGGCCGCGGAGATTCAGGCTGGGCTGGCGGGACTTCTCTGGCAGAGGCTCCGGGTTGACCCGGGGACTCCCCTGCCTCGGGCGGGCCCGATCCTTTTTTCCGGTTTTTTTTTTTTTTTCTTTTTGGGTCCGGAGAGCGGTCTGGATGCCCCCCAGAACCCCTTTTGGGGTCGGTGAAAAAAATTTTTTAAAGACTTCCAGGGGTCCGATCCCTGGCCACGGCGTCGCAGGCTGGGCTGGGAGAGTTGTCCGCGGGGGGGCAGGCTCCGGGTTGACCTGGTGTCCGGACGGGAATGAAGCCCGGAGCCCGTGGCAGGGGAAAGCGGGCGCAGTGGGGTCCGCCCGTCCCCAGCCCGCGGGGGCAGGCTCCGGGTTGACCTGGTGTCCGGACGGGAATGAAGCCCCGAGCCCGTGGCAGGGGAACCCGGGCGCAGTGGGGTCCGCCCGGCCCCAGCCCGCGGGGGCAGGCTCCGGGTTGACCTGGTGACTCCCCTGCCTCGGGTGGTCCCGATCCTTTTTTCCGTTTTTTTCTTTATTATGTCCGGGGAGTGGTCTGGATGCCCCCCCGGCACCCCTTTTGGGGTCGGTGAAATTTTTTTTCAGACTTCCAGGGGCCCGATCCGTGGCCGCGGAGATTCAGGCTGGGCTGGCGGGACTTCTCTGGCAGAGGCTCCGGGTTGACCCGGGGACTCCCCTGCCTCGGGCGGGCCCGATCCTTTTTTCCGTTTTTTTTTTTTTTTTTTTGGGTCCGGAGAGCGGTCTGCATGCCCCCCAGAACCCCTTTTGGGGTCGGTGAAAAAAATTTTTTAAAGACTTCCAGGGGTCCGATCCCTGGCCACGGCGTCGCAGGCTGGCCTGGGAGAGTTGTCCGCGGGGGGGCAGGCTCCGGGTTGACATGGTGTCCCGACGGGAATGAAGCCCGGAGCCCGTGGCAGGGGAACCCGGGCGCAGTGGGGTCCGCCCGGCCCCAGCCCGCGGGGGAGGCTCCGGGTTGACCTGGTGTCCGGACGGGAATGAAGCCCGGAGCCCGTGGCAGGGGAACGCGGGCGCAGTGGGGTCCGCCCGGCCCCAGCCCGCGTGGGCAGGCTCCGGGTTGACCTGGTGTCCGGACGGGAATGAAGCCCGGAGCCCGTGGCAGGGGACCGCGGGCGCAGTGGGGTCCGCCCGGCCCCAGCCCGCGTGGGCAGGCTCCGGGTTGACCTGGTGTCCGGACGGGAATGAAGCCCGTTTCCCGTGGCAGGGGAACCCGGGCGCAGTGGGGTCCGCCCGGCCCCAGCCCGCGGGGGCAGGCTCCGGGTTGACCTGGTGTCCGGACGGGAATGAAGCCCCGAGCCCGGGGCAGGGGAACCGGGGCGCATTGGGGTCCGCCCGGCCCCAGCCCGCGGGGGCAGGCTCCGGGTTGACCTGGTGACTCCCCTGCCTCGGGTGGTCCCGATCCTTTTTTCCGTTTTTTTCTTTATTATGTCCGGGGAGTGGTCTGGATGCCCCCCCGGCACCCCTTTTGGGGTCGGTGAAATTTTTTTTCAGACTTCCAGGGGCCCGATCCGTGGCCGCGGAGATTCAGGCTGGCCTGGCGGACTTCTCTGGCAGAGGCTCCGGGTTGACCCGGGGACTCCCCTGCCTCGGGCGGGCCCGATCCTTTTTTCCGTTTTTTTCTTTTTTTTTTTTATTATGTCCGGGGAGTGGTCTGGATGCCCCCCCGGCACCCCTTTTGGGGTCGGTGAAATTTTTTTTCAGACTTCCAGGGGCCCGATCCGTGGCCGCGGAGATTCAGGCTGGCCTGGCGGACTTCTCTGGCAGAGGCTCCGGGTTGACCCGGGGACTCCCCTGCCTCGGGCGGGCCCGATCCTTTTTTCCGTTTTTTTTTTTTTTTTTTTTTTTAGCGGGAGCGTGGTCTGGAAGTCCCCCCAGCACCCCTTTTGGGGTCGGTGAAAATTTTTTTCCGACTTCCAGGGGCCCGATCCGTGGCCGCGGTGTCGCAGGCTGGCCTGGGGTCCTTCTCTCGCTCCGGCCGCGGATGGCGAGACGCTCGGCCACCAGGTCAACCCGGAGGAAAAGCGGCTGAAAAAAACGTCTAAGTCCCTGCTCAGCCACCAGGTCAACCCGGAGGAAAAGCGGCTGAAAAAAACGTCTAAGTCCCTGCTCGGCCACCAGGTCAACCCGGAGGAAAAGCGGCTGAAGAAAATGTCTAAGTCCCTGCTCGGCCACCAGGTCAACCCGGAGGAAAAACGGCTGAAAAAATGTCTAAGTCCCTGCTCGGCCACCAGGTCAACCCCAGGAAAAGGCTGAAAAAATTTCTAAGTCCCTGCTCGGCCACCAGGTCAACCCCAGGAAAAGGCTGAAAAAATGTCTAAGTCCCTGCTCGGCCACCAGGTCAACCCCAGAAAAAGGCTGAAAAAATGTCTAAGTCCCTGCTCGGCCACCAGGTCAACCCCATTCAAAGTAACGGGTTGACCTGGTGGCCGGCAGTCTCACGGAAGTCCGGATGGGGTCGCCAAAACTGCCCTCGGCCGACCGAGGGAACCACGAGGTCGGATAGATTTTCAGATTGGTCCCGCTAAATTGGCGGTTGGATTTTTCACATAGTTCATTCCGAAGGGTGTGCGGAGATTTCTGAGGACAGGTTTTTCAGAACCTGTGAGAACCAGAGATGAGCCCGGGGGACCAATCTGAGTGTTGTACCCGATCATGCGAGGGGGGAATGGGGCACGCTGGCAGGTGGGGCGGCCCTCGGCCCTCCGTGCCCCCCCCCTTTTCCGGCTCTTCGCCTCCGGGGACCCCGTCGTCCCCTCGCACCCGCCGCGCAGGCCCGGTGGCCGGGATGCGAACTCCGACTGTCGGCGCCCCCCGGAGGGAGGGGGGGCCCGCTCCCCGCTCGCCCGCCGATCGATGTGGCGCTCACCTTCGCGACGGGAAGGGCCCTTCGCGGGCCGGAGCCCCGGCGGCAGGGGCCTCCGGCGTTCAGGCGGATTTGGGTCCCTCTTCCCCTTTGCGTTCCCCGACCCCGGGGCCGACTGGGACTTGCCTCCTTGAGGGAAGGGGGGCCGGGCGCGTGCTCGGCCCTCCGTGCCGTGGGTGTGCCGGCCGGCTGAGATCTCCGCCGGGCGAGGTCGAGCGGCTCCGGCAGCCCACCCAGGGGTCCGAAAACCCAGGCCAAGCCGCGAGGCTCAGCAGGGCCAAACACGGTCGCGAGAGCGAGCAGGGGCGCGCTGCGGTCCCCCGCCGTCCCCGACGGTCCTTCTCCACGCACGCTCCGGGGCGCGGGCCTCGGGGGGCGGGGGGGCTGGAGCCTCCGTCGCCGTCGGTGGGACCCTCGTACCGCCCTCTCGCTGGAGCCCCAGTACCCCCTGCTGTCCTCCGGCTCTGGGTCGCCGACTTCTTCTCTAGCGGGTTGCCTGGAAGGCGGGCGCGGCGTCCTCCGTGCCGCGTCGCCACGTTCGAGGGCCACCGGGAAAAGCGGGGCGAAGGGGGGCTCGAGGGGGCCCGCCCCGTCTGGCTCTCCCGCCATCCTTCTTCGGTGTCCGCCCGGGGCACCGGGGGGAAGAAAAGCAGCGAGAGGGCCCCCGCGCCCGCTCTGCTGCCGGACTCTCCCCCTGGGTGTTACCCGGAGCACCGGGGAATGCGGGGGCAGAGAGAGAGGGGTTTCGGGGGGAGGTGCCGAGGGGGGGGGGGGTCTCGACGGCCCCTCTCGCCCTGCCTCTCTCCGTCTCTCTCTTTCGCTCTCCCCCGCCGGCTTCGACCCTAGCCCCCCGCGGGGGTGTAACCCGGGCCGCCTGGGAAAGCGGGGAGAAGGGGGGCTCTCTTCGGAGGCTCACCCCATCTCTTCCGCCGTCCTTCTCAGGCGGCTCCCGGGGCACTCTCCGCCGGG
>NW_027554348.1:90000-95000 GCF_965152235.1 Eretmochelys imbricata | reverse complement strand
GGTGGCCGAAAAGCGAACGGGCCACCAGGTAAACCCGTTGAAAGTATAGGGTTGACCTGGTGGCCGAAAAGCGAACCGGCCACCAGGTCAACCCATTGAAAGTATAGAGTTGACCTGGTGGCCGAAAAGCGAACGGGCACCAGGTAAACCCGTTGAAAGTATAGGGTTGACCTGGTGGCCGAAAAGCGAACCGGCCACCAGGTAAACCCATTGAAAGTATAGGGTTGACCTGGTGGCCGAGAAGCGAAGCGGCCACCAGGTAAACCCATTGAAAGTATAGGGTTGACCTGGTGGCCGAAAAGCGAACGGGCCACCAGGTCAACCCGTTGAAAGTATAGGGTTGACCTGGTGGCCGAAAAGCGAACCGGCCACCAGGTAAACCCGTTGAAAGTATAGGGTTGACCTGGTGGCCGAAAAGCGAACCGGCCACCAGGTAAACCCATTGAAAGTATAGGGTTGACCTGGTGGCCGAGAAGCGAAGCGGCCACCAGGTAAACCCATTGAAAGTATAGGGTTGACCTGGTGGCCGAAAAGCGAACCGGCCACCAGGTAAACCCATTGAAAGTATAGGGTTGACCTGGTGGCCGAAAAGCGAACGGGCCACCAGGTAAACCCGTTGAAAGTATAGGGTTGACCTGGTGGCCGAAAAGCGAACCGGCCACCAGGTCAACCCATTGAAAGTATAGGGTTGACCTGGTGGCCGAAAAGCGAACGGGCACCAGGTAAACCCGTTGAAAGTATAGGGTTGACCTGGTGGCCGAAAAGCGAACCGGCCACCAGGTAAACCCATTGAAAGTATAGGGTTGACCTGGTGGCCGAGAAGCGAAGCGGCCACCAGGTAAACCCATTGAAAGTATAGGGTTGACCTGGTGGCCGAAAAGCGAACGGGCCACCAGGTCAACCCGTTGAAAGTATAGGGTTGACCTGGTGGCCGAAAAGCGAACCGGCCACCAGGTAAACCCGTTGAAAGTATAGGGTTGACCTGGTGGCCGCTTCGCTTCTCGGCCACCAGGTAAACCCATTGAAAGTATAGGGTTGACCTGGTGGCCGAGAAGCGAAGCGGCCACCAGGTAAACCCATTGAAAGTATAGGGTTGACCTGGTGGCCGAAAAGCGAACGGGCCACCAGGTCAACCCGTTGAAAGTATAGGGTTGACCTGGTGTCCGGACGGGAGTGAACCCCCGTACCCGGGGCAGGGTGACCCGGGCGGAGCGGTGTCCGTCCTGCCCCATCCCGCGGTGCAGGCTCCGGGTTGACCTGGTGACTCCCCTGCCTCGGGTGGGCCCGATCCTTTTTTCCGTTTTTTTTTTTGGGCCGGCGAGTGGTCGGGATGCCCCCCAGGCACCCCTTTTGGGGTCGAAGAAAAAAAATTTTCAGACTTCCAGGGGCCCGATCCGTGGCCGCGGAGATTCAGGCTGGGCTGGCGGGACTTCTCTGGCAGAGGCTCCGGGTTGACCCGGGGACTCCCCTGCCTTGGGCGGGCCCGATCCGTTTTTCCGTTTTTTTTTTTTTTTTTCTTTTTGGGTCCGGAGACTGGTCTGGATGCCCCCCAGAACCCCTTTTGGGGTCGGTGAAAAAAATTTTTTAAAGACTTCCAGGGGTCCGATCCCTTGCCACGGCGTCGCAGGCTGGGCTGGGAGAGTTGTCCGCGGGGGGGCAGGCTCCGGGTTGACATGGTGTCCCGACGGGAATGAAGCCCGGAGCCCGTGGCAGGGGAACCCGGGCGCAGTGGTGTACGCCCGGCCCCAGCCCGCGGGGGCAGGCTCCGGGTTGACCTGGTGTCCGGACGGGAATGAAGCCCCGAGCCCGGTGCAGGGGGACCCGGGCGGGGCGGGGTCCGTCCGGCACCAGCGCGCGGTGCAGGCTCCGGGTTGACCTGGTGTCCGGACGGGAATGAAGCCCGGAGCCCGTGGCAGGGGAAAGCGGGCGCAGTGGGGTCCGCCCGTCCCCAGCCCGCGGGGGCAGGCTCCGGGTTGACCTGGTGTCCGGACGGGAATGAAGCCCCGAGCCCGTGGCAGGGGAACCCGGGCGCAGTGGGGTCCGCCCGTCCCCAGCCCGCGGGGGCAGGCTCCGGGTTGACCTGGTGACTCCCCTGCCTCGGGTGGTCCCGATCCTTTTTTCCGGTTTTTTCTTTTTTTTTTATTATGTCCGGAGAGTGGTCTGGGTGCCCCCCCGGCACCCCTTTTGGGGTCGGTCAAATTTTTATTCAGACTTCCAGGGGCCCGATCCGTGGCCGCGGAGATTCAGGCTGGGCTGGCGGGACTTCTCTGGCAGAGGCTCCGGGTTGACCCGGGGACTCCCCTGCCTTGGGCGGGCCCGATCCGTTTTTCCGTTTTTTTTTTTTTTCTTTTTGGGTCCGGAGAGCGGTCTGGATGCCCCCCAGAACCCCTTTTGGGGTCGGTGAAAAAAATTTTTTAAAGACTTCCAGGGGTCCGATCCCTTGCCACGGCGTCGCAGGCTGGGCTGGGAGAGTTGTCCGCGGGGGGGCAGGCTCCGGGTTGACCTGGTGTCCGGACGGGAATGAAGCCCGGAGCCCGTGGCAGGGGAAAGCGGGCGCAGTGGGGTCCGCCCGTCCCCAGCCCGCGGGGGCAGGCTCCGGGTTGACCTGGTGTCCGGACGGGAATGAAGCCCCGAGCCCGTGGCAGGGGAACCGCGGCGCATTGGGGTTCGCCCGGCCCCAGCCCGCGGGGGCAGGCTCCGGGTTGACCTGGTGACTCCCCTGCCTCGGGTGGTCCCGATCCTTTTTTCCGGTTTTTTCCTTTTTTTTTATTATGTCCGGAGAGTGGTCTGGGTGCCCCCCCGGCACCCCTTTTGGGGTCGGTCAAATTTTTTTTCAGACTTCCAGGGGCCCGATCCGTGGCCGCGGAGATTCAGGCTGGGCTGGCGGGACTTCTCTGGCAGAGGCTCCGGGTTGACCCGGGGACTCCCCTGCCTCGGGCGGGCCCGATCCTTTTTTCCGGTTTTTTTTTTTTTTTCTTTTTGGGTCCGGAGAGCGGTCTGGATGCCCCCCAGAACCCCTTTTGGGGTCGGTGAAAAAAATTTTTTAAAGACTTCCAGGGGTCCGATCCCTGGCCACGGCGTCGCAGGCTGGGCTGGGAGAGTTGTCCGCGGGGGGGCAGGCTCCGGGTTGACCTGGTGTCCGGACGGGAATGAAGCCCGGAGCCCGTGGCAGGGGAAAGCGGGCGCAGTGGGGTCCGCCCGTCCCCAGCCCGCGGGGGCAGGCTCCGGGTTGACCTGGTGTCCGGACGGGAATGAAGCCCCGAGCCCGTGGCAGGGGAACCCGGGCGCAGTGGGGTCCGCCCGGCCCCAGCCCGCGGGGGCAGGCTCCGGGTTGACCTGGTGACTCCCCTGCCTCGGGTGGTCCCGATCCTTTTTTCCGTTTTTTTCTTTATTATGTCCGGGGAGTGGTCTGGATGCCCCCCCGGCACCCCTTTTGGGGTCGGTGAAATTTTTTTTCAGACTTCCAGGGGCCCGATCCGTGGCCGCGGAGATTCAGGCTGGGCTGGCGGGACTTCTCTGGCAGAGGCTCCGGGTTGACCCGGGGACTCCCCTGCCTCGGGCGGGCCCGATCCTTTTTTCCGTTTTTTTTTTTTTTTTTTTGGGTCCGGAGAGCGGTCTGCATGCCCCCCAGAACCCCTTTTGGGGTCGGTGAAAAAAATTTTTTAAAGACTTCCAGGGGTCCGATCCCTGGCCACGGCGTCGCAGGCTGGCCTGGGAGAGTTGTCCGCGGGGGGGCAGGCTCCGGGTTGACATGGTGTCCCGACGGGAATGAAGCCCGGAGCCCGTGGCAGGGGAACCCGGGCGCAGTGGGGTCCGCCCGGCCCCAGCCCGCGGGGGAGGCTCCGGGTTGACCTGGTGTCCGGACGGGAATGAAGCCCGGAGCCCGTGGCAGGGGAACGCGGGCGCAGTGGGGTCCGCCCGGCCCCAGCCCGCGTGGGCAGGCTCCGGGTTGACCTGGTGTCCGGACGGGAATGAAGCCCGGAGCCCGTGGCAGGGGACCGCGGGCGCAGTGGGGTCCGCCCGGCCCCAGCCCGCGTGGGCAGGCTCCGGGTTGACCTGGTGTCCGGACGGGAATGAAGCCCGTTTCCCGTGGCAGGGGAACCCGGGCGCAGTGGGGTCCGCCCGGCCCCAGCCCGCGGGGGCAGGCTCCGGGTTGACCTGGTGTCCGGACGGGAATGAAGCCCCGAGCCCGGGGCAGGGGAACCGGGGCGCATTGGGGTCCGCCCGGCCCCAGCCCGCGGGGGCAGGCTCCGGGTTGACCTGGTGACTCCCCTGCCTCGGGTGGTCCCGATCCTTTTTTCCGTTTTTTTCTTTATTATGTCCGGGGAGTGGTCTGGATGCCCCCCCGGCACCCCTTTTGGGGTCGGTGAAATTTTTTTTCAGACTTCCAGGGGCCCGATCCGTGGCCGCGGAGATTCAGGCTGGCCTGGCGGACTTCTCTGGCAGAGGCTCCGGGTTGACCCGGGGACTCCCCTGCCTCGGGCGGGCCCGATCCTTTTTTCCGTTTTTTTTTTTTTTTTTTTTTTTAGCGGGAGCGTGGTCTGGAAGTCCCCCCAGCACCCCTTTTGGGGTCGGTGAAAATTTTTTTCCGACTTCCAGGGGCCCGATCCGTGGCCGCGGTGTCGCAGGCTGGCCTGGGGTCCTTCTCTCGCTCCGGCCGCGGATGGCGAGACGCTCGGCCACCAGGTCAACCCGGAGGAAAAGCGGCTGAAAAAAACGTCTAAGTCCCTGCTCGGCCACCAGGTCAACCCGGAGGAAAAGCGGCTGAAAAAAACGTCTAAGTCCCTGCTCGGCCACCAGGTCAACCCGGAGGAAAAGCGGCTGAAGAAAATGTCTAAGTCCCTGCTCGGCCACCAGGTCAACCCGGAGGAAAAACGGCTGAAAAAATGTCTAAGTCCCTGCTCGGCCACCAGGTCAACCCCAGGAAAAGGCTGAAAAAATTTCTAAGTCCCTGCTCGGCCACCAGGTCAACCCCAGGAAAAGGCTGAAAAAATGTCTAA
>NW_027554348.1:70000-77500 GCF_965152235.1 Eretmochelys imbricata | reverse complement strand
GCGGGGTCCGCCGGCCCCAGCCCGCGGGGGCAGGAACCGGGTTGACCTGGTGGCCGGAGGACAATTAAGCCCGGGGCTCCGGGGCTGGGGCACCCGGGACGGAGCGGGGTCCGCCAGCCCCAGCCCGCGGGGGCAGGAACCGGGTTGACCTGGTGGCCGGAGGACAATTAAGCCCGGGGCTGGGGCACCCGGGACGGAGCGGGGTCCGCCGGCCCCAGCCCGCGGGGGCAGGAACCGGGTTGACCTGGTGGCCGGAGGACAATTAAGCCCGGGGCTGGGGAACCCGGGACGGAGCGGGGTCCGCCGGCCCCAGCCCTCGGGGGCGGGAACCGGGTTGACCTGGTGGCCGAGAAGCGAACCGGCCACCAGGTAAACCCATTGAAAGTATAGGGTTGACCTGGTGGCCGAAAAGCGAACGGGCCACCAGGTAAACCCGTTGAAAGTATAGGGTTGACCTGGTGGCCGAGAAGCGAACCGGCCACCAGGTAAACCCATTGAAAGTATAGGGTTGACCTGGTGGCCGAAAAGCGAACGGGCCACCAGGTAAACCCGTTGAAAGTATAGGGTTGACCTGGTGGCCGAAAAGCGAACCGGCCACCAGGTAAACCCATTGAAAGTATAGGGTTGACCTGGTGGCCGAAAAGCGAACGGGCCACCAGGTAAACCCGTTGAAAGTATAGGGTTGACCTGGTGGCCGAAAAGCGAACCGGCCACCAGGTCAACCCATTGAAAGTATAGGGTTGACCTGGTGGCCGAAAAGCGAACGGGCACCAGGTAAACCCGTTGAAAGTATAGGGTTGACCTGGTGGCCGAAAAGCGAACCGGCCACCAGGTAAACCCATTGAAAGTATAGGGTTGACCTGGTGGCCGAGAAGCGAAGCGGCCACCAGGTAAACCCATTGAAAGTATAGGGTTGACCTGGTGGCCGAAAAGCGAACGGGCCACCAGGTCAACCCGTTGAAAGTATAGGGTTGACCTGGTGGCCGAGAAGCGAACCGGCCACCAGGTAAACCCATTGAAAGTATAGGGTTGACCTGGTGGCCGAAAAGCGAACGGGCCACCAGGTAAACCCGTTGAAAGTATAGGGTTGACCTGGTGGCCGAAAAGCGAACCGGCCACCAGGTAAACCCATTGAAAGTATAGGGTTGACCTGGTGGCCGAAAAGCGAACGGGCCACCAGGTAAACCCGTTGAAAGTATAGGGTTGACCTGGTGGCCGAAAAGCGAACCGGCCACCAGGTCAACCCATTGAAAGTATAGGGTTGACCTGGTGGCCGAAAAGCGAACGGGCACCAGGTAAACCCGTTGAAAGTATAGGGTTGACCTGGTGGCCGAAAAGCGAACCGGCCACCAGGTAAACCCATTGAAAGTATAGGGTTGACCTGGTGGCCGAGAAGCGAAGCGGCCACCAGGTAAACCCATTGAAAGTATAGGGTTGACCTGGTGGCCGAAAAGCGAACGGGCCACCAGGTCAACCCGTTGAAAGTATAGGGTTGACCTGGTGGCCGAAAAGCGAACCGGCCACCAGGTAAACCCGTTGAAAGTATAGGGTTGACCTGGTGGCCGAAAAGCGAACCGGCCACCAGGTAAACCCATTGAAAGTATAGGGTTGACCTGGTGGCCGAGAAGCGAAGCGGCCACCAGGTAAACCCATTGAAAGTATAGGGTTGACCTGGTGGCCGAAAAGCGAACCGGCCACCAGGTAAACCCATTGAAAGTATAGGGTTGACCTGGTGGCCGAAAAGCGAACGGGCCACCAGGTATCCCGTTGAAAGTATAGGGTTGACCTGGTGGCCGAAAAGCGAACCGGCCACCAGGTCAACCCATTGAAAGTATAGGGTTGACCTGGTGGCCGAAAAGCGAACGGGCACCAGGTAAACCCGTTGAAAGTATAGGGTTGACCTGGTGGCCGAAAAGCGAACCGGCCACCAGGTAAACCCGTTGAAAGTATAGGGTTGACCTGGTGGCCGAAAAGCGAACCGGCCACCAGGTAAACCCATTGAAAGTATAGGGTTGACCTGGTGGCCGAGAAGCGAAGCGGCCACCAGGTAAACCCATTGAAAGTATAGGGTTGACCTGGTGGCCGAAAAGCGAACGGGCCACCAGGTCAACCCGTTGAAAGTATAGGGTTGACCTGGTGGCCGAAAAGCGAACCGGCCACCAGGTAAACCCGTTGAAAGTATAGGGTTGACCTGGTGGCCGCTTCGCTTCTCGGCCACCAGGTAAACCCATTGAAAGTATAGGGTTGACCTGGTGGCCGAGAAGCGAAGCGGCCACCAGGTAAACCCATTGAAAGTATAGGGTTGACCTGGTGGCCGAAAAGCGAACGGGCCACCAGGTCAACCCGTTGAAAGTATAGGGTTGACCTGGTGGCCGAAAAGCGAACGGGCCACCAGGTAAACCCGTTGAAAGTATAGGGTTGACCTGGTGTCCGGACGGGAGTGAACCCCCGTACCCGGGGCAGGGTGACCCGGGCGGAGCGGTGTCCGTCCTGCCCCATCCCGCGGTGCAGGCTCCGGGTTGACCTGGTGACTCCCCTGCCTCGGGTGGGCCCGATCCTTTTTTCCGTTTTTTTTTTTGGGCCGGCGAGTGGTCGGGATGCCCCCCAGGCACCCCTTTTGGGGTCGAAGAAAAAAAATTTTCAGACTTCCAGGGGCCCGATCCGTGGCCGCGGAGATTCAGGCTGGGCTGGCGGGACTTCTCTGGCAGAGGCTCCGGGTTGACCCGGGGACTCCCCTGCCTTGGGCGGGCCCGATCCGTTTTTCCGTTTTTTTTTTTTTTTTTCTTTTTGGGTCCGGAGACTGGTCTGGATGCCCCCCAGAACCCCTTTTGGGGTCGGTGAAAAAAATTTTTTAAAGACTTCCAGGGGTCCGATCCCTTGCCACGGCGTCGCAGGCTGGGCTGGGAGAGTTGTCCGCGGGGGGGCAGGCTCCGGGTTGACATGGTGTCCCGACGGGAATGAAGCCCGGAGCCCGTGGCAGGGGAACCCGGGCGCAGTGGTGTACGCCCGGCCCCAGCCCGCGGGGGCAGGCTCCGGGTTGACCTGGTGTCCGGACGGGAATGAAGCCCCGAGCCCGGTGCAGGGGGACCCGGGCGGGGCGGGGTCCGTCCGGCACCAGCGCGCGGTGCAGGCTCCGGGTTGACCTGGTGTCCGGACGGGAATGAAGCCCGGAGCCCGTGGCAGGGGAAAGCGGGCGCAGTGGGGTCCGCCCGTCCCCAGCCCGCGGGGGCAGGCTCCGGGTTGACCTGGTGTCCGGACGGGAATGAAGCCCCGAGCCCGTGGCAGGGGAACCCGGGCGCAGTGGGGTCCGCCCGTCCCCAGCCCGCGGGGGCAGGCTCCGGGTTGACCTGGTGACTCCCCTGCCTCGGGTGGTCCCGATCCTTTTTTCCGGTTTTTTCTTTTTTTTTTATTATGTCCGGAGAGTGGTCTGGGTGCCCCCCCGGCACCCCTTTTGGGGTCGGTCAAATTTTTATTCAGACTTCCAGGGGCCCGATCCGTGGCCGCGGAGATTCAGGCTGGGCTGGCGGGACTTCTCTGGCAGAGGCTCCGGGTTGACCCGGGGACTCCCCTGCCTTGGGCGGGCCCGATCCGTTTTTCCGTTTTTTTTTTTTTTTCTTTTTGGGTCCGGAGAGCGGTCTGGATGCCCCCCAGAACCCCTTTTGGGGTCGGTGAAAAAAATTTTTTAAAGACTTCCAGGGGTCCGATCCCTTGCCACGGCGTCGCAGGCTGGGCTGGGAGAGTTGTCCGCGGGGGGGGCAGGCTCCGGGTTGACCTGGTGTCCGGACGGGAATGAAGCCCGGAGCCCGTGGCAGGGGAAAGCGGGCGCAGTGGGGTCCGCCCGTCCCCAGCCCGCGGGGGCAGGCTCCGGGTTGACCTGGTGTCCGGACGGGAATGAAGCCCCGAGCCCGGTGCAGGGGGACCCGGGCGGTGCGGGGTCCGTCCGGCACCAGCGCGCGGTGCAGGCTCCGGGTTGACCTGGTGTCCGGACGGGAATGAAGCCCGGAGCCCGTGGCAGGGGAAAGCGGGCGCAGTGGGGTCCGCCCGTCCCCAGCCCGCGGGGGCAGGCTCCGGGTTGACCTGGTGTCCGGACGGGAATGAAGCCCCGAGCCCGTGGCAGGGGAACCGCGGCGCATTGGGGTTCGCCCGGCCCCAGCCCGCGGGGGCAGGCTCCGGGTTGACCTGGTGACTCCCCTGCCTCGGGTGGTCCCGATCCTTTTTTCCGGTTTTTTCCTTTTTTTTTATTATGTCCGGAGAGTGGTCTGGGTGCCCCCCCGGCACCCCTTTTGGGGTCGGTCAAATTTTTTTTCAGACTTCCAGGGGCCCGATCCGTGGCCGCGGAGATTCAGGCTGGGCTGGCGGGACTTCTCTGGCAGAGGCTCCGGGTTGACCCGGGGACTCCCCTGCCTCGGGCGGGCCCGATCCTTTTTTCCGGTTTTTTTTTTTTTTTCTTTTTGGGTCCGGAGAGCGGTCTGGATGCCCCCCAGAACCCCTTTTGGGGTCGGTGAAAAAAATTTTTTAAAGACTTCCAGGGGTCCGATCCCTGGCCACGGCGTCGCAGGCTGGGCTGGGAGAGTTGTCCGCGGGGGGGCAGGCTCCGGGTTGACCTGGTGTCCGGACGGGAATGAAGCCCGGAGCCCGTGGCAGGGGAAAGCGGGCGCAGTGGGGTCCGCCCGTCCCCAGCCCGCGGGGGCAGGCTCCGGGTTGACCTGGTGTCCGGACGGGAATGAAGCCCCGAGCCCGTGGCAGGGGAACCCGGGCGCAGTGGGGTCCGCCCGGCCCCAGCCCGCGGGGGCAGGCTCCGGGTTGACCTGGTGACTCCCCTGCCTCGGGTGGTCCCGATCCTTTTTTCCGTTTTTTTCTTTATTATGTCCGGGGAGTGGTCTGGATGCCCCCCCGGCACCCCTTTTGGGGTCGGTGAAATTTTTTTTCAGACTTCCAGGGGCCCGATCCGTGGCCGCGGAGATTCAGGCTGGGCTGGCGGGACTTCTCTGGCAGAGGCTCCTGGTTGACCCGGGGACTCCCCTGCCTCGGGCGGGCCCGATCCTTTTTTCCGTTTTTTTTTTTTTTTTTTTGGGTCCGGAGAGCGGTCTGCATGCCCCCCAGAACCCCTTTTGGGGTCGGTGAAAAAAATTTTTTAAAGACTTCCAGGGGTCCGATCCCTGGCCACGGCGTCGCAGGCTGGCCTGGGAGAGTTGTCCGCGGGGGGGCAGGCTCCGGGTTGACATGGTGTCCCGACGGGAATGAAGCCCGGAGCCCGTGGCAGGGGAACCCGGGCGCAGTGGGGTCCGCCCGGCCCCAGCCCGCGGGGGAGGCTCCGGGTTGACCTGGTGTCCGGACGGGAATGAAGCCCGGAGCCCGTGGCAGGGGAACGCGGGCGCAGTGGGGTCCGCCCGGCCCCAGCCCGCGTGGGCAGGCTCCGGGTTGACCTGGTGTCCGAACGGGAATGAAGCCCCGAGCCCGGGGCAGGGGAACCGGGGCGCATTGGGGTCCGCCCGGCCCCAGCCCGCGGGGGCAGGCTCCGGGTTGACCTGGTGACTCCCCTGCCTCGGGTGGTCCCGATCCTTTTTTCCGTTTTTTTCTTTATTATGTCCGGGGAGTGGTCTGGATGCCCCCCCGGCACCCCTTTTGGGGTCGGTGAAATTTTTTTTCAGACTTCCAGGGGCCCGATCCGTGGCCGCGGAGATTCAGGCTGGCCTGGCGGACTTCTCTGGCAGAGGCTCCGGGTTGACCCGGGGACTCCCCTGCCTCGGGCGGGCCCGATCCTTTTTTCCGTTTTTTTCTTTTTTTTTTTTATTATGTCCGGGGAGTGGTCTGGATGCCCCCCCGGCACCCCTTTTGGGGTCGGTGAAATTTTTTTTCAGACTTCCAGGGGCCCGATCCGTGGCCGCGGAGATTCAGGCTGGCCTGGCGGACTTCTCTGGCAGAGGCTCCGGGTTGACCCGGGGACTCCCCTGCCTCGGGCGGGCCCGATCCTTTTTTCCGTTTTTTTTTTTTTTTTTTTTTTTAGCGGGAGCGTGGTCTGGAAGTCCCCCCAGCACCCCTTTTGGGGTCGGTGAAAATTTTTTTCCGACTTCCAGGGGCCCGATCCGTGGCCGCGGTGTCGCAGGCTGGCCTGGGGTCCTTCTCTCGCTCCGGCCGCGGATGGCGAGACGCTCGGCCACCAGGTCAACCCGGAGGAAAAGCGGCTGAAAAAAACGTCTAAGTCCCTGCTCGGCCACCAGGTCAACCCGGAGGAAAAGCGGCTGAAAAAAACGTCTAAGTCCCTGCTCGGCCACCAGGTCAACCCGGAGGAAAAGCGGCTGAAGAAAATGTCTAAGTCCCTGCTCGGCCACCAGGTCAACCCGGAGGAAAAACGGCTGAAAAAATGTCTAAGTCCCTGCTCGGCCACCAGGTCAACCCCAGGAAAAGGCTGAAAAAATTTCTAAGTCCCTGCTCGGCCACCAGGTCAACCCCAGGAAAAGGCTGAAAAAATGTCTAAGTCCCTGCTCGGCCACCAGGTCAACCCCAGAAAAAGGCTGAAAAAATGTCTAAGTCCCTGCTCGGCCACCAGGTCAACCCCATTCAAAGTAACGGGTTGACCTGGTGGCCGGCAGTCTCACGGAAGTCCGGATGGGGTCGCCAAAACTGCCCTCGGCCGACCGAGGGAACCACGAGGTCGGATAGATTTTCAGATTGGTCCCGCTAAATTGGCGGTTGGATTTTTCACATAGTTCATTCCGAAGGGTGTGCGGAGATTTCTGAGGACAGGTTTTTCAGAACCTGTGAGAACCAGAGATGAGCCCGGGGGACCAATCTGAGTGTTGTACCCGATCATGCGAGGGGGGAATGGGGCACGCTGGCAGGTGGGGCGGCCCTCGGCCCTCCGTGCCCCCCCCCTTTTCCGGCTCTTCGCCTCCGGGGACCCCGTCGTCCCCTCGCACCCGCCGCGCAGGCCCGGTGGCCGGGATGCGAACTCCGACTGTCGGCGCCCCCCGGAGGGAGGGGGGGCCCGCTCCCCGCTCGCCCGCTCCCCCGCTCCCCGCTCCCCCGCTCGCCCGCCGATCGATGTGGCGCTCACCTTCGCGACGGGAAGGGCCCTTCGCGGGCCGGAGCCCCGGCGGCAGGGGCCTCCGGCGTTCAGGCGGATTTGGGTCCCTCTTCCCCTTTGCGTTCCCCGACCCCGGGGCCGACTGGGACTTGCCTCCTTGAGGGAAGGGGGGCCGGGCGCGTGCCCGTGAGATCTCCGCCGGGCGAGGTCGAGCGGCTCCGGCAGCCCACCCAGGGGTCCGAAAACCCAGGCCAAGCCGCGAGGCTCAGCAGGGCCAAACACGGTCGCGAGAGCGAGCAGGGGCGCGCTGCGGTCCCCCGCCGTCCCCGACGGTCCTTCTCCACGCACGCTCCGGGGCGCGGGCCTCGGGGGGCGGGGGGGCTGGAGCCTCCGTCGCCGTCAGTGGGACCCTCGTACCGCCCTCTCGCTGGAGCCCCAGTACCCCCTGCTGTCCTCCGGCTCTGGGTCGCCGA
>NW_027554348.1:52500-60000 GCF_965152235.1 Eretmochelys imbricata | reverse complement strand
CCCAGCCCGCGGGGGCAGGAACCGGGTTGACCTGGTGGCCGGAGGACAATTAAGCCCGGGGCTCCGGGGCTGGGGCACCCGGGACGGAGCGGGGTCCGCCGGCCCCAGCCCGCGGGGGCAGGAACCGGGTTGACCTGGTGGCCGGAGGACAATTAAGCCCGGGGCTCCGCGGCAGGGGTACCCGGGACGGAGCGGGGTCCGCCGGCCCCAGCCCGCGGGGGCAGGAACCGGGTTGACCTGGTGGCCGGAGGACAATTAAGCCCGGGGCTCCGCGGCAGGGGTACCCGGGACGGAGCGGGGTCCGCCGGCCCCAGCCCGCGGGGGCAGGAACCGGGTTGACCTGGTGGCCGGAGGACAATTAAGCCCGGGGCTGGGGCACCCGGGACGGAGCGGGGTCCGCCGGCCCCAGCCCGCGGGGGCAGGAACCGGGTTGACCTGGTGGCCGGAGGACAATTAAGCCCGGGGCTCCGCGGCAGGGGTACCCGGGACGGAGCGGGGTCCGCCGGCCCCAGCCCGCGGGGGCAGGAACCGGGTTGACCTGGTGGCCGGAGGACAATTAAGCCCGGGGCTGGGGCACCCGGGACGGAGCGGGGTCCGCCGGCCCCAGCCCGCGGGGGCAGGAACCGGGTTGACCTGGTGGCCGGAGGACAATTAAGCCCGGGGCTCCGGGGCTGGGGCACCCGGGACGGAGCGGGGTCCGCCGGCCCCAGCCCGCGGGGGCAGGAACCGGGTTGACCTGGTGGCCGGAGGACAATTAAGCCCGGGGCTCCGGGGCTGGGGCACCCGGGACGGAGCGGGGTCCGCCGGCCCCAGCCCGCGGGGGCAGGAACCGGGTTGACCTGGTGGCCGGAGGACAATTAAGCCCGGGGCTCCGCGGCAGGGGTACCCGGGACGGAGCGGGGTCCGCCGGCCCCAGCCCGCGGGGGCAGGAACCGGGTTGACCTGGTGGCCGGAGGACAATTAAGCCCGGGGCTCCGGGGCTGGGGCACCCGGGACGGAGCGGGGTCCGCCGGCCCCAGCCCGCGGGGGCAGGAACCGGGTTGACCTGGTGGCCGGAGGACAATTAAGCCCGGGGCTCCGGGGCTGGGGCACCCGGGACGGAGCGGGGTCCGCCGGCCCCAGCCCGTGGGGGCAGGAACCGGGTTGACCTGGTGGCCGGAGGACAATTAAGCCCGGGGCTGGGGCACCCGGGACGGAGCGGGGTCCGCCGGCCCAAGCCCGCGGGGGCAGGAACCGGGTTGACCTGGTGGCCGGAGGACAATTAAGCCCGGGGCTCCGCGGCAGGGGTACCCGGGACGGAGCGGGGTCCGCCGGCCCCAGCCCGCGGGGGCAGGAACCGGGTTGACCTGGTGGCCGGAGGACAATTAAGCCCGGGGCTCCGGGGCTGGGGCACCCGGGACGGAGCGGGGTCCGCCGGCCCCAGCCCGCGGGGGCAGGAACCGGGTTGACCTGGTGGCCGGAGGACAATTAAGCCCGGGGCTCCGGGGCTGGGGCACCCGGGACGGAGCGGGGTCCGCCGGCCCCAGCCCGTGGGGGCAGGAACCGGGTTGACCTGGTGGCCGGAGGACAATTAAGCCCGGGGCTCCGGGGCTGGGGCACCCGGGACGGAGCGGGGTCCGCCGGCCCCAGCCCGCGGGGGCAGGAACCGGGTTGACCTGGTGGCCGGAGGACAATTAAGCCCGGGGCTCCGCGGCAGGGGTACCCGGGACGGAGCGGGGTCCGCCGGCCCCAGCCCGCGGGGGCAGGAACCGGGTTGACCTGGTGGCCGGAGGACAATTAAGCCCGGGGCTCCGGGGCTGGGGCACCCGGGACGGAGCGGGGTCCGCCGGCCCCAGCCCGCGGGGGCAGGAACCGGGTTGACCTGGTGGCCGGAGGACAATTAAGCCCGGGGCTCCGGGGCTGGGGCACCCGGGACGGAGCGGGGTCCGCCGGCCCCAGCCCGTGGGGGCAGGAACCGGGTTGACCTGGTGGCCGGAGGACAATTAAGCCCGGGGCTCCGGGGCTGGGGCACCCGGGACGGAGCGGGGTCCGCCGGCCCCAGCCCGCGGGGGCAGGAACCGGGTTGACCTGGTGGCCGGAGGACAATTAAGCCCGGGGCTCCGCGGCAGGGGTACCCGGGAAGGAGCGGGGTCCGCCGGCCCCAGCCCTCGGGGGCGGGAACCGGGTTGACCTGGTGGCCGAGAAGCGAACCGGCCACCAGGTAAACCCATTGAAAGTATAGGGTTGACCTGGTGGCCGAAAAGCGAACGGGCCACCAGGTAAACCCGTTGAAAGTATAGGGTTGACCTGGTGGCCGAGAAGCGAACCGGCCACCAGGTAAACCCATTGAAAGTATAGGGTTGACCTGGTGGCCGAAAAGCGAACGGGCCACCAGGTAAACCCGTTGAAAGTATAGGGTTGACCTGGTGGCCGAAAAGCGAACCGGCCACCAGGTAAACCCATTGAAAGTATAGGGTTGACCTGGTGGCCGAAAAGCGAACGGGCCACCAGGTAAACCCGTTGAAAGTATAGGGTTGACCTGGTGGCCGAAAAGCGAACCGGCCACCAGGTCAACCCATTGAAAGTATAGGGTTGACCTGGTGGCCGAAAAGCGAACGGGCACCAGGTAAACCCGTTGAAAGTATAGGGTTGACCTGGTGGCCGAAAAGCGAACCGGCCACCAGGTAAACCCATTGAAAGTATAGGGTTGACCTGGTGGCCGAGAAGCGAAGCGGCCACCAGGTAAACCCATTGAAAGTATAGGGTTGACCTGGTGGCCGAAAAGCGAACCGGCCACCAGGTAAACCCATTGAAAGTATAGGGTTGACCTGGTGGCCGAAAAGCGAACGGGCCACCAGGTAAACCCGTTGAAAGTATAGGGTTGACCTGGTGGCCGAAAAGCGAACCGGCCACCAGGTCAACCCATTGAAAGTATAGGGTTGACCTGGTGGCCGAAAAGCGAACGGGCACCAGGTAAACCCGTTGAAAGTATAGGGTTGACCTGGTGGCCGAAAAGCGAACCGGCCACCAGGTAAACCCATTGAAAGTATAGGGTTGACCTGGTGGCCGAGAAGCGAAGCGGCCACCAGGTAAACCCATTGAAAGTATAGGGTTGACCTGGTGGCCGAAAAGCGAACGGGCCACCAGGTCAACCCGTTGAAAGTATAGGGTTGACCTGGTGGCCGAAAAGCGAACCGGCCACCAGGTAAACCCATTGAAAGTATAGGGTTGACCTGGTGGCCGAGAAGCGAAGCGGCCACCAGGTAAACCCATTGAAAGTATAGGGTTGACCTGGTGGCCGAAAAGCGAACGGGCCACCAGGTCAACCCGTTGAAAGTATAGGGTTGACCTGGTGGCCGAAAAGCGAACGGGCCACCAGGTCAACCCGTTGAAAGTATAGGGTTGACCTGGTGTCCGGACGGGAGTGAACCCCCGTACCCGGGGCAGGGTGACCCGGGCGGAGCGGTGTCCGTCCTGCCCCATCCCGCGGTGCAGGCTCCGGGTTGACCTGGTGACTCCCCTGCCTCGGGTGGGCCCGATCCTTTTTTCCGTTTTTTTTTTTGGGCCGGCGAGTGGTCGGGATGCCCCCCAGGCACCCCTTTTGGGGTCGAAGAAAAAAAATTTTCAGACTTCCAGGGGCCCGATCCGTGGCCGCGGAGATTCAGGCTGGGCTGGCGGGACTTCTCTGGCAGAGGCTCCGGGTTGACCCGGGGACTCCCCTGCCTTGGGCGGGCCCGATCCGTTTTTCCGTTTTTTTTTTTTTTTTTCTTTTTGGGTCCGGAGACTGGTCTGGATGCCCCCCAGAACCCCTTTTGGGGTCGGTGAAAAAAATTTTTTAAAGACTTCCAGGGGTCCGATCCCTTGCCACGGCGTCGCAGGCTGGGCTGGGAGAGTTGTCCGCGGGGGGGCAGGCTCCGGGTTGACATGGTGTCCCGACGGGAATGAAGCCCGGAGCCCGTGGCAGGGGAACCCGGGCGCAGTGGTGTACGCCCGGCCCCAGCCCGCGGGGGCAGGCTCCGGGTTGACCTGGTGTCCGGACGGGAATGAAGCCCCGAGCCCGGTGCAGGGGGACCCGGGCGGGGCGGGGTCCGTCCGGCACCAGCGCGCGGTGCAGGCTCCGGGTTGACCTGGTGTCCGGACGGGAATGAAGCCCGGAGCCCGTGGCAGGGGAAAGCGGGCGCAGTGGGGTCCGCCCGTCCCCAGCCCGCGGGGGCAGGCTCCGGGTTGACCTGGTGTCCGGACGGGAATGAAGCCCCGAGCCCGTGGCAGGGGAACCCGGGCGCAGTGGGGTCCGCCCGTCCCCAGCCCGCGGGGGCAGGCTCCGGGTTGACCTGGTGACTCCCCTGCCTCGGGTGGTCCCGATCCTTTTTTCCGGTTTTTTCTTTTTTTTTTATTATGTCCGGAGAGTGGTCTGGGTGCCCCCCCGGCACCCCTTTTGGGGTCGGTCAAATTTTTATTCAGACTTCCAGGGGCCCGATCCGTGGCCGCGGAGATTCAGGCTGGGCTGGCGGGACTTCTCTGGCAGAGGCTCCGGGTTGACCCGGGGACTCCCCTGCCTTGGGCGGGCCCGATCCGTTTTTCCGTTTTTTTTTTTTTTTCTTTTTGGGTCCGGAGAGCGGTCTGGATGCCCCCCAGAACCCCTTTTGGGGTCGGTGAAAAAAATTTTTTAAAGACTTCCAGGGGTCCGATCCCTTGCCACGGCGTCGCAGGCTGGGCTGGGAGAGTTGTCCGCGGGGGGGCAGGCTCCGGGTTGACCTGGTGTCCGGACGGGAATGAAGCCCGGAGCCCGTGGCAGGGGAAAGCGGGCGCAGTGGGGTCCGCCCGTCCCCAGCCCGCGGGGGCAGGCTCCGGGTTGACCTGGTGTCCGGACGGGAATGAAGCCCCGAGCCCGGTGCAGGGGGACCCGGGCGGTGCGGGGTCCGTCCGGCACCAGCGCGCGGTGCAGGCTCCGGGTTGACCTGGTGTCCGGACGGGAATGAAGCCCGGAGCCCGTGGCAGGGGAAAGCGGGCGCAGTGGGGTCCGCCCGTCCCCAGCCCGCGGGGGCAGGCTCCGGGTTGACCTGGTGTCCGGACGGGAATGAAGCCCCGAGCCCGTGGCAGGGGAACCGCGGCGCATTGGGGTTCGCCCGGCCCCAGCCCGCGGGGGCAGGCTCCGGGTTGACCTGGTGACTCCCCTGCCTCGGGTGGTCCCGATCCTTTTTTCCGGTTTTTTCCTTTTTTTTTATTATGTCCGGAGAGTGGTCTGGGTGCCCCCCCGGCACCCCTTTTGGGGTCGGTCAAATTTTTTTTCAGACTTCCAGGGGCCCGATCCGTGGCCGCGGAGATTCAGGCTGGGCTGGCGGGACTTCTCTGGCAGAGGCTCCGGGTTGACCCGGGGACTCCCCTGCCTCGGGCGGGCCCGATCCTTTTTTCCGGTTTTTTTTTTTTTTTCTTTTTGGGTCCGGAGAGCGGTCTGGATGCCCCCCAGAACCCCTTTTGGGGTCGGTGAAAAAAATTTTTTAAAGACTTCCAGGGGTCCGATCCCTGGCCACGGCGTCGCAGGCTGGGCTGGGAGAGTTGTCCGCGGGGGGGCAGGCTCCGGGTTGACCTGGTGTCCGGACGGGAATGAAGCCCGGAGCCCGTGGCAGGGGAAAGCGGGCGCAGTGGGGTCCGCCCGTCCCCAGCCCGCGGGGGCAGGCTCCGGGTTGACCTGGTGTCCGGACGGGAATGAAGCCCCGAGCCCGTGGCAGGGGAACCCGGGCGCAGTGGGGTCCGCCCGGCCACAGCCCGCGGGGGCAGGCTCCGGGTTGACCTGGTGACTCCCCTGCCTCGGGTGGTCCCGATCCTTTTTTCCGGTTTTTTCTTTATTATGTCCGGGGAGTGGTCTGGATGCCCCCCCGGCACCCCTTTTGGGGTCGGTGAAATTTTTTTTCAGACTTCCAGGGGCCCGATCCGTGGCCGCGGAGATTCAGGCTGGGCTGGCGGGACTTCTCTGGCAGAGGCTCCGGGTTGACCCGGGGACTCCCCTGCCTCGGGCGGGCCCGATCCTTTTTTCCGTTTTTTTTTTTTTTTTTTTTGGGTCCGGAGAGCGGTCTGCATGCCCCCCAGAACCCCTTTTGGGGTCGGTGAAAAAAATTTTTTAAAGACTTCCAGGGGTCCGATCCCTGGCCACGGCGTCGCAGGCTGGCCTGGGAGAGTTGTCCGCGGGGGGGCAGGCTCCGGGTTGACATGGTGTCCCGACGGGAATGAAGCCCGGAGCCCGTGGCAGGGGAACCCGGGCGCAGTGGGGTCCGCCCGGCCCCAGCCCGCGGGGGAGGCTCCGGGTTGACCTGGTGTCCGGACGGGAATGAAGCCCGGAGCCCGTGGCAGGGGAACGCGGGCGCAGTGGGGTCCGCCCGGCCCCAGCCCGCGTGGGCAGGCTCCGGGTTGACCTGGTGTCCGGACGGGAATGAAGCCCGGAGCCCGTGGCAGGGGACCGCGGGCGCAGTGGGGTCCGCCCGGCCCCAGCCCGCGTGGGCAGGCTCCGGGTTGACCTGGTGTCCGGACGGGAATGAAGCCCGTTTCCCGTGGCAGGGGAACCCGGGCGCAGTGGGGTCCGCCCGGCCCCAGCCCGCGGGGGCAGGCTCCGGGTTGACCTGGTGTCCGGACGGGAATGAAGCCCCGAGCCCGGGGCAGGGGAACCGGGGCGCATTGGGGTCCGCCCGGCCCCAGCCCGCGGGGGCAGGCTCCGGGTTGACCTGGTGACTCCCCTGCCTCGGGTGGTCCCGATCCTTTTTTCCGTTTTTTTCTTTATTATGTCCGGGGAGTGGTCTGGATGCCCCCCCGGCACCCCTTTTGGGGTCGGTGAAATTTTTTTTCAGACTTCCAGGGGCCCGATCCGTGGCCGCGGAGATTCAGGCTGGCCTGGCGGACTTCTCTGGCAGAGGCTCCGGGTTGACCCGGGGACTCCCCTGCCTCGGGCGGGCCCGATCCTTTTTTCCGTTTTTTTCTTTTTTTTTTTTATTATGTCCGGGGAGTGGTCTGGATGCCCCCCCGGCACCCCTTTTGGGGTCGGTGAAATTTTTTTTCAGACTTCCAGGGGCCCGATCCGTGGCCGCGGAGATTCAGGCTGGCCTGGCGGACTTCTCTGGCAGAGGCTCCGGGTTGACCCGGGGACTCCCCTGCCTCGGGCGGGCCCGATCCTTTTTTCCGTTTTTTTTTTTTTTTTTTTTTTTTAGCGGGAGCGTGGTCTGGAAGTCCCCCCAGCACCCCTTTTGGGGTCGGTGAAAATTTTTTTCCGACTTCCAGGGGCCCGATCCGTGGCCGCGGTGTCGCAGGCTGGCCTGGGGTCCTTCTCTCGCTCCGGCCGCGGATGGCGAGACGCTCGGCCACCAGGTCAACCCGGAGGAAAAGCGGCTGAAAAAAACGTCTAAGTCCCTGCTCGGCCACCAGGTCAACCCGGAGGAAAAGCGGCTGAAAAAAACGTCTAAGTCCCTGCTCGGCCACCAGGTCAACCCGGAGGAAAAGCGGCTGAAGAAAATGTCTAAGTCCCTGCTCGGCCAC
>NW_027554348.1:30000-40000 GCF_965152235.1 Eretmochelys imbricata | reverse complement strand
CGCCGGCCCCAGCCCGTGGGGGCAGGAACCGGGTTGACCTGGTGGCCGGAGGACAATTAAGCCCGGGGCTGGGGCACCCGGGACGGAGCGGGGTCCGCCGGCCCCAGCCCGCGGGGGCAGGAACCGGGTTGACCTGGTGGCCGGAGGACAATTAAGCCCGGGGCTCCGCGGCAGGGGTACCCGGGACGGAGCGGGGTCCGCCGGCCCCAGCCCGCGGGGGCAGGAACCGGGTTGACCTGGTGGCCGGAGGACAATTAAGCCCGGGGCTCCGGGGCTGGGGCACCCGGGACGGAGCGGGGTCCGCCGGCCCCAGCCCGCGGGGGCAGGAACCGGGTTGACCTGGTGGCCGGAGGACAATTAAGCCCGGGGCTCCGGGGCTGGGGCACCCGGGACGGAGCGGGGTCCGCCGGCCCCAGCCCGCGGGGGCAGGAACCGGGTTGACCTGGTGGCCGGAGGACAATTAAGCCCGGGGCTGGGGCACCCGGGACGGAGCGGGGTCCGCCGGCCCCAGCCCGCGGGGGCAGGAACCGGGTTGACCTGGTGGCCGGAGGACAATTAAGCCCGGGGCTCCGCGGCAGGGGTACCCGGGACGGAGCGGGGTCCGCCGGCCCCAGCCCGCGGGGGCAGGAACCGGGTTGACCTGGTGGCCGGAGGACAATTAAGCCCGGGGCTCCGGGGCTGGGGCACCCGGGACGGAGCGGGGTCCGCCGGCCCCAGCCCGCGGGGGCAGGAACCGGGTTGACCTGGTAGCCGGAGGACTATTAAGCCCGGGGCTGGGGTACCCGGGACGGAGCGGGGCCCGCCGGCCCCAGCCCGCGGGGGCAAGAACCGGGTTGACCTGGTGGCCGGAGGACAATTAAGCCCGGGGCTGGGGCACCCGGGACGGAGCGGGGTCCGCCGGCCCCAGCCCGCGGGGGCAGGAACCGGGTTGACCTGGTGGCCGGAGGACAATTAAGCCCGGGGCTCCGGGGCTGGGGCACCCGGGACGGAGCGGGGTCCGCCGGCCCCAGCCCGCGGGGGCAGGAACCGGGTTGACCTGGTGGCCGGAGGACAATTAAGCCCGGGGCTCCGCGGCAGGGGTACCCGGGACGGAGCGGGGTCCGCCGGCCCCAGCCCGCGGGGGCAGGAACCGGGTTGACCTGGTGGCCGGAGGACAATTAAGCCCGGGGCTCCGGGGCTGGGGCACCCGGGACGGAGCGGGGTCCGCCGGCCCCAGCCCGCGGGGGCAGGAACCGGGTTGACCTGGTGGCCGGAGGACTATTAAGCCCGGGGCTGGGGTACCCGGGACGGAGCGGGGCCCGCCGGCCCCAGCCCGCGGGGGCAAGAACCGGGTTGACCTGGTGGCCGGAGGACAATTAAGCCCGGGGCTGGGGCACCCGGGACGGAGCGGGGTCCGCCGGCCCCAGCCCGCGGGGGCAGGAACCGGGTTGACCTGGTGGCCGGAGGACAATTAAGCCCGCGGCTCCGGGGCTGGGGCACCCGGGACGGAGCGGGGTCCGCCGGCCCCAGCCCGCGGGGGCAGGAACCGGGTTGACCTGGTGGCCGGAGGACAATTAAGCCCGGGGCTCCGCGGCAGGGGTACCCGGGACGGAGCGGGGTCCGCCGGCCCCAGCCCGCGGGGGCAGGAACCGGGTTGACCTGGTGGCCGGAGGACAATTAAGCCCGGGGCTCCGCGGCAGGGGTACCCGGGACGGAGCGGGGTCCGCCGGCCCCAGCCCGCGGGGGCAGGAACCGGGTTGACCTGGTGGCCGGAGGACAATTAAGCCCGGGGCTGGGGCACCCGGGACGGAGCGGGGTCCGCCGGCCCCAGCCCGCGGGGGCAGGAACCGGGTTGACCTGGTGGCCGGAGGACAATTAAGCCCGGGGCTCCGCGGCAGGGGTACCCGGGACGGAGCGGGGTCCGCCGGCCCCAGCCCGCGGGGGCAGGAACCGGGTTGACCTGGTGGCCGGAGGACAATTAAGCCCGGGGCTGGGGCACCCGGGACGGAGCGGGGTCCGCCGGCCCCAGCCCGCGGGGGCAGGAACCGGGTTGACCTGGTGGCCGGAGGACAATTAAGCCCGGGGCTCCGGGGCTGGGGCACCCGGGACGGAGCGGGGTCCGCCGGCCCCAGCCCGCGGGGGCAGGAACCGGGTTGACCTGGTGGCCGGAGGACAATTAAGCCCGGGGCTCCGGGGCTGGGGCACCCGGGACGGAGCGGGGTCCGCCGGCCCCAGCCCGCGGGGGCAGGAACCGGGTTGACCTGGTGGCCGGAGGACAATTAAGCCCGGGGCTCCGCGGCAGGGGTACCCGGGACGGAGCGGGGTCCGCCGGCCCCAGCCCGCGGGGGCAGGAACCGGGTTGACCTGGTGGCCGGAGGACAATTAAGCCCGGGGCTCCGGGGCTGGGGCACCCGGGACGGAGCGGGGTCCGCCGGCCCCAGCCCGCGGGGGCAGGAACCGGGTTGACCTGGTGGCCGGAGGACAATTAAGCCCGGGGCTCCGGGGCTGGGGCACCCGGGACGGAGCGGGGTCCGCCGGCCCCAGCCCGTGGGGGCAGGAACCGGGTTGACCTGGTGGCCGGAGGACAATTAAGCCCGGGGCTGGGGCACCCGGGACGGAGCGGGGTCCGCCGGCCCCAGCCCGCGGGGGCAGGAACCGGGTTGACCTGGTGGCCGGAGGACAATTAAGCCCGGGGCTCCGCGGCAGGGGTACCCGGGACGGAGCGGGGTCCGCCGGCCCCAGCCCGCGGGGGCAGGAACCGGGTTGACCTGGTGGCCGGAGGACAATTAAGCCCGGGGCTCCGGGGCTGGGGCACCCGGGACGGAGCGGGGTCCGCCGGCCCCAGCCCGCGGGGGCAGGAACCGGGTTGACCTGGTGGCCGGAGGACAATTAAGCCCGGGGCTCCGGGGCTGGGGCACCCGGGACGGAGCGGGGTCCGCCGGCCCCAGCCCGTGGGGGCAGGAACCGGGTTGACCTGGTGGCCGGAGGACAATTAAGCCCGGGGCTCCGGGGCTGGGGCACCCGGGACGGAGCGGGGTCCGCCGGCCCCAGCCCGCGGGGGCAGGAACCGGGTTGACCTGGTGGCCGGAGGACAATTAAGCCCGGGGCTCCGCGGCAGGGGTACCCGGGACGGAGCGGGGTCCGCCGGCCCCAGCCCGCGGGGGCAGGAACCGGGTTGACCTGGTGGCCGGAGGACAATTAAGCCCGGGGCTCCGGGGCTGGGGCACCCGGGACGGAGCGGGGTCCGCCGGCCCCAGCCCGCGGGGGCAGGAACCGGGTTGACCTGGTGGCCGGAGGACAATTAAGCCCGGGGCTCCGGGGCTGGGGCACCCGGGACGGAGCGGGGTCCGCCGGCCCCAGCCCGTGGGGGCAGGAACCGGGTTGACCTGGTGGCCGGAGGACAATTAAGCCCGGGGCTCCGGGGCTGGGGCACCCGGGACGGAGCGGGGTCCGCCGGCCCCAGCCCGCGGGGGCAGGAACCGGGTTGACCTGGTGGCCGGAGGACAATTAAGCCCGGGGCTCCGCGGCAGGGGTACCCGGGAAGGAGCGGGGTCCGCCGGCCCCAGCCCTCCGGGGCGGGAACCGGGTTGACCTGGTGGCCGAGAAGCGAACCGGCCACCAGGTAAACCCATTGAAAGTATAGGGTTGACCTGGTGGCCGAAAAGCGAACGGGCCACCAGGTAAACCCGTTGAAAGTATAGGGTTGACCTGGTGGCCGAGAAGCGAACCGGCCACCAGGTAAACCCATTGAAAGTATAGGGTTGACCTGGTGGCCGAAAAGCGAACGGGCCACCAGGTAAACCCGTTGAAAGTATAGGGTTGACCTGGTGGCCGAAAAGCGAACCGGCCACCAGGTAAACCCATTGAAAGTATAGGGTTGACCTGGTGGCCGAAAAGCGAACGGGCCACCAGGTAAACCCGTTGAAAGTATAGGGTTGACCTGGTGGCCGAAAAGCGAACCGGCCACCAGGTCAACCCATTGAAAGTATAGGGTTGACCTGGTGGCCGAAAAGCGAACGGGCACCAGGTAAACCCGTTGAAAGTATAGGGTTGACCTGGTGGCCGAAAAGCGAACCGGCCACCAGGTAAACCCATTGAAAGTATAGGGTTGACCTGGTGGCCGAGAAGCGAAGCGGCCACCAGGTAAACCCATTGAAAGTATAGGGTTGACCTGGTGGCCGAAAAGCGAACCGGCCACCAGGTAAACCCATTGAAAGTATAGGGTTGACCTGGTGGCCGAAAAGCGAACGGGCCACCAGGTAAACCCGTTGAAAGTATAGGGTTGACCTGGTGGCCGAAAAGCGAACCGGCCACCAGGTCAACCCATTGAAAGTATAGGGTTGACCTGGTGGCCGAAAAGCGAACGGGCACCAGGTAAACCCGTTGAAAGTATAGGGTTGACCTGGTGGCCGAAAAGCGAACCGGCCACCAGGTAAACCCATTGAAAGTATAGGGTTGACCTGGTGGCCGAGAAGCGAAGCGGCCACCAGGTAAACCCATTGAAAGTATAGGGTTGACCTGGTGGCCGAAAAGCGAACGGGCCACCAGGTCAACCCGTTGAAAGTATAGGGTTGACCTGGTGGCCGAAAAGCGAACCGGCCACCAGGTAAACCCATTGAAAGTATAGGGTTGACCTGGTGGCCGAGAAGCGAAGCGGCCACCAGGTAAACCCATTGAAAGTATAGGGTTGACCTGGTGGCCGAAAAGCGAACGGGCCACCAGGTCAACCCGTTGAAAGTATAGGGTTGACCTGGTGGCCGAAAAGCGAACGGGCCACCAGGTCAACCCGTTGAAAGTATAGGGTTGACCTGGTGTCCGGACGGGAGTGAACCCCCGTACCCGGGGCAGGGTGACCCGGGCGGAGCGGTGTCCGTCCTGCCCCATCCCGCGGTGCAGGCTCCGGGTTGACCTGGTGACTCCCCTGCCTCGGGTGGGCCCGATCCTTTTTTCCGTTTTTTTTTTTGGGCCGGCGAGTGGTCGGGATGCCCCCCAGGCACCCCTTTTGGGGTCGAAGAAAAAAAATTTTCAGACTTCCAGGGGCCCGATCCGTGGCCGCGGAGATTCAGGCTGGGCTGGCGGGACTTCTCTGGCAGAGGCTCCGGGTTGACCCGGGGACTCCCCTGCCTTGGGCGGGCCCGATCCGTTTTTCCGTTTTTTTTTTTTTTTTTCTTTTTGGGTCCGGAGACTGGTCTGGATGCCCCCCAGAACCCCTTTTGGGGTCGGTGAAAAAAATTTTTTAAAGACTTCCAGGGGTCCGATCCCTTGCCACGGCGTCGCAGGCTGGGCTGGGAGAGTTGTCCGCGGGGGGGCAGGCTCCGGGTTGACATGGTGTCCCGACGGGAATGAAGCCCGGAGCCCGTGGCAGGGGAACCCGGGCGCAGTGGTGTACGCCCGGCCCCAGCCCGCGGGGGCAGGCTCCGGGTTGACCTGGTGTCCGGACGGGAATGAAGCCCCGAGCCCGGTGCAGGGGGACCCGGGCGGGGCGGGGTCCGTCCGGCACCAGCGCGCGGTGCAGGCTCCGGGTTGACCTGGTGTCCGGACGGGAATGAAGCCCGGAGCCCGTGGCAGGGGAAAGCGGGCGCAGTGGGGTCCGCCCGTCCCCAGCCCGCGGGGGCAGGCTCCGGGTTGACCTGGTGTCCGGACGGGAATGAAGCCCCGAGCCCGTGGCAGGGGAACCCGGGCGCAGTGGGGTCCGCCCGTCCCCAGCCCGCGGGGGCAGGCTCCGGGTTGACCTGGTGACTCCCCTGCCTCGGGTGGTCCCGATCCTTTTTTCCGGTTTTTTCTTTTTTTTTTATTATGTCCGGAGAGTGGTCTGGGTGCCCCCCCGGCACCCCTTTTGGGGTCGGTCAAATTTTTATTCAGACTTCCAGGGGCCCGATCCGTGGCCGCGGAGATTCAGGCTGGGCTGGCGGGACTTCTCTGGCAGAGGCTCCGGGTTGACCCGGGGACTCCCCTGCCTTGGGCGGGCCCGATCCGTTTTTCCGTTTTTTTTTTTTTTTCTTTTTGGGTCCGGAGAGCGGTCTGGATGCCCCCCAGAACCCCTTTTGGGGTCGGTGAAAAAAATTTTTTAAAGACTTCCAGGGGTCCGATCCCTTGCCACGGCGTCGCAGGCTGGGCTGGGAGAGTTGTCCGCGGGGGGGCAGGCTCCGGGTTGACCTGGTGTCCGGACGGGAATGAAGCCCGGAGCCCGTGGCAGGGGAAAGCGGGCGCAGTGGGGTCCGCCCGTCCCCAGCCCGCGGGGGCAGGCTCCGGGTTGACCTGGTGTCCGGACGGGAATGAAGCCCCGAGCCCGGTGCAGGGGGACCCGGGCGGTGCGGGGTCCGTCCGGCACCAGCGCGCGGTGCAGGCTCCGGGTTGACCTGGTGTCCGGACGGGAATGAAGCCCGGAGCCCGTGGCAGGGGAAAGCGGGCGCAGTGGGGTCCGCCCGTCCCCAGCCCGCGGGGGCAGGCTCCGGGTTGACCTGGTGTCCGGATGGGAATGAAGCCCCGAGCCCGTGGCAGGGGAACCGCGGCGCATTGGGGTTCGCCCGGCCCCAGCCCGCGGGGGCAGGCTCCGGGTTGACCTGGTGACTCCCCTGCCTCGGGTGGTCCCGATCCTTTTTTCCGGTTTTTTCCTTTTTTTTTATTATGTCCGGAGAGTGGTCTGGGTGCCCCCCCGGCACCCCTTTTGGGGTCGGTCAAATTTTTTTTCAGACTTCCAGGGGCCCGATCCGTGGCCGCGGAGATTCAGGCTGGGCTGGCGGGACTTCTCTGGCAGAGGCTCCGGGTTGACCCGGGGACTCCCCTGCCTCGGGCGGGCCCGATCCTTTTTTCCGGTTTTTTTTTTTTTTTCTTTTTGGGTCCGGAGAGCGGTCTGGATGCCCCCCAGAACCCCTTTTGGGGTCGGTGAAAAAAATTTTTTAAAGACTTCCAGGGGTCCGATCCCTGGCCACGGCGTCGCAGGCTGGGCTGGGAGAGTTGTCCGCGGGGGGGCAGGCTCCGGGTTGACCTGGTGTCCGGACGGGAATGAAGCCCGGAGCCCGTGGCAGGGGAAAGCGGGCGCAGTGGGGTCCGCCCGTCCCCAGCCCGCGGGGGCAGGCTCCGGGTTGACCTGGTGTCCGGACGGGAATGAAGCCCCGAGCCCGTGGCAGGGGAACCCGGGCGCAGTGGGGTCCGCCCGGCCCCAGCCCGCGGGGGCAGGCTCCGGGTTGACCTGGTGACTCCCCTGCCTCGGGTGGTCCCGATCCTTTTTTCCGGTTTTTTCTTTATTATGTCCGGGGAGTGGTCTGGATGCCCCCCCGGCACCCCTTTTGGGGTCGGTGAAATTTTTTTTCAGACTTCCAGGGGCCCGATCCGTGGCCGCGGAGATTCAGGCTGGGCTGGCGGGACTTCTCTGGCAGAGGCTCCGGGTTGACCCGGGGACTCCCCTGCCTCGGGCGGGCCCGATCCTTTTTTCCGTTTTTTTTTTTTTTTTTTTGGGTCCGGAGAGCGGTCTGCATGCCCCCCAGAACCCCTTTTGGGGTCGGTGAAAAAAATTTTTTAAAGACTTCCAGGGGTCCGATCCCTGGCCACGGCGTCGCAGGCTGGCCTGGGAGAGTTGTCCGCGGGGGGGCAGGCTCCGGGTTGACATGGTGTCCCGACGGGAATGAAGCCCGGAGCCCGTGGCAGGGGAACCCGGGCGCAGTGGGGTCCGCCCGGCCCCAGCCCGCGGGGGAGGCTCCGGGTTGACCTGGTGTCCGGACGGGAATGAAGCCCGGAGCCCGTGGCAGGGGAACGCGGGCGCAGTGGGGTCCGCCCGGCCCCAGCCCGCGTGGGCAGGCTCCGGGTTGACCTGGTGTCCGGACGGGAATGAAGCCCGGAGCCCGTGGCAGGGGACCGCGGGCGCAGTGGGGTCCGCCCGGCCCCAGCCCGCGTGGGCAGGCTCCGGGTTGACCTGGTGTCCGGACGGGAATGAAGCCCGTTTCCCGTGGCAGGGGAACCCGGGCGCAGTGGGGTCCGCCCGGCCCCAGCCCGCGGGGGCAGGCTCCGGGTTGACCTGGTGTCCGGACGGGAATGAAGCCCCGAGCCCGGGGCAGGGGAACCGGGGCGCATTGGGGTCCGCCCGGCCCCAGCCCGCGGGGGCAGGCTCCGGGTTGACCTGGTGACTCCCCTGCCTCGGGTGGTCCCGATCCTTTTTTCCGTTTTTTTCTTTATTATGTCCGGGGAGTGGTCTGGATGCCCCCCCGGCACCCCTTTTGGGGTCGGTGAAATTTTTTTTCAGACTTCCAGGGGCCCGATCCGTGGCCGCGGAGATTCAGGCTGGCCTGGCGGACTTCTCTGGCAGAGGCTCCGGGTTGACCCGGGGACTCCCCTGCCTCGGGCGGGCCCGATCCTTTTTTCCGTTTTTTTCTTTTTTTTTTTTATTATGTCCGGGGAGTGGTCTGGATGCCCCCCCGGCACCCCTTTTGGGGTCGGTGAAATTTTTTTTCAGACTTCCAGGGGCCCGATCCGTGGCCGCGGAGATTCAGGCTGGCCTGGCGGACTTCTCTGGCAGAGGCTCCGGGTTGACCCGGGGACTCCCCTGCCTCGGGCGGGCCCGATCCTTTTTTCCGTTTTTTTTTTTTTTTTTTTTTTAGCGGGAGCGTGGTCTGGAAGTCCCCCCAGCACCCCTTTTGGGGTCGGTGAAAATTTTTTTCCGACTTCCAGGGGCCCGATCCGTGGCCGCGGTGTCGCAGGCTGGCCTGGGGTCCTTCTCTCGCTCCGGCCGCGGATGGCGAGACGCTCGGCCACCAGGTCAACCCGGAGGAAAAGCGGCTGAAAAAAACGTCTAAGTCCCTGCTCGGCCACCAGGTCAACCCGGAGGAAAAGCGGCTGAAAAAAACGTCTAAGTCCCTGCTCGGCCACCAGGTCAACCCGGAGGAAAAGCGGCTGAAGAAAATGTCTAAGTCCCTGCTCGGCCACCAGGTCAACCCGGAGGAAAAACGGCTGAAAAAATGTCTAAGTCCCTGCTCGGCCACCAGGTCAACCCCAGGAAAAGGCTGAAAAAATTTCTAAGTCCCTGCTCGGCCACCAGGTCAACCCCAGGAAAAGGCTGAAAAAATGTCTAAGTCCCTGCTCGGCCACCAGGTCAACCCCAGAAAAAGGCTGAAAAAATGTCTAAGTCCCTGCTCGGCCACCAGGTCAACCCCATTCAAAGTAACGGGTTGACCTGGTGGCCGGCAGTCTCACGGAAGTCCGGATGGGGTCGCCAAAACTGCCCTCGGCCGACCGAGGGAACCACGAGGTCGGATAGATTTTCAGATTGGTCCCGCTAAATTGGCGGTTGGATTTTTCACATAGTTCATTCCGAAGGGTGTGCGGAGATTTCTGAGGACAGGTTTTTCAGAACCTGTGAGAACCAGAGATGAGCCCGGGGGACCAATCTGAGTGTTGTACCCGATCATGCGAGGGGGGAATGGGGCACGCTGGCAGGTGGGGCGGCCCTCGGCCCTCCGTGCCCCCCCCCTTTTCCGGCTCTTCGCCTCCGGGGACCCCGTCGTCCCCTCGCACCCGCCGCGCAGGCCCGGTGGCCGGGATGCGAACTCCGACTGTCGGCGCCCCCCGGAGGGAGGGGGGGCCCGCTCCCCGCTCGCCCGCCGATCGATGTGGCGCTCACCTTCGCGACGGGAAGGGCCCTTCGCGGGCCGGAGCCCCGGCGGCAGGGGCCTCCGGCGTTCAGGCGGATTTGGGTCCCTCTTCCCCTTTGCGTTCCCCGACCCCGGGGCCGACTGGGACTTGCCTCCTTGAGGGAAGGGGGGCCGGGCGCGTGCTCGGCCCTCCGTGCCGTGGGTGTGCCGGCCGGCTGAGATCTCCGCCGGGCGAGGTCGAGCGGCTCCGGCAGCCCACCCAGGGGTCCGAAAACCCAGGCCAAGCCGCGAGGCTCAGCAGGGCCAAACACGGTCGCGAGAGCGAGCAGGGGCGCGCTGCGGTCCCCCGCCGTCCCCGACGGTCCTTCTCCACGCACGCTCCGGGGCGCGGGCCTCGGGGGGCGGGGGGGCTGGAGCCTCCGTCGCCGTCGGTGGGA
>NW_027554348.1:5000-17500 GCF_965152235.1 Eretmochelys imbricata | reverse complement strand
GGGGTACCCGGGACGGAGCGGGGTCCGCCGGCCCCAGCCCGCGGGGGCAGGAACCGGGTTGACCTGGTGGCCGGAGGACAATTAAGCCCGGGGCTCCGGGGCTGGGGCACCCGGGACGGAGCGGGGTCCGCCGGCCCCAGCCCGCGGGGGCAGGAACCGGGTTGACCTGGTGGCCGGAGGACAATTAAGCCCGGGGCTCCGGGGCTGGGGCACCCGGGACGGAGCGGGGTCCGCCGGCCCCAGCCCGCGGGGGCAGGAACCGGGTTGACCTGGTGGCCGGAGGACAATTAAGCCCGGGGCTGGGGCACCCGGGACGGAGCGGGGTCCGCCGGCCCCAGCCCGCGGGGGCAGGAACCGGGTTGACCTGGTGGCCGGAGGACAATTAAGCCCGGGGCTCCGCGGCAGGGGTACCCGGGACGGAGCGGGGTCCGCCGGCCCCAGCCCGCGGGGGCAGGAACCGGGTTGACCTGGTGGCCGGAGGACAATTAAGCCCGGGGCTCCGGGGCTGGGGCACCCGGGACGGAGCGGGGTCCGCCGGCCCCAGCCCGCGGGGGCAGGAACCGGGTTGACCTGGTGGCCGGAGGACTATTAAGCCCGGGGCTGGGGTACCCGGGACGGAGCGGGGCCCGCCGGCCCCAGCCCGCGGGGGCAAGAACCGGGTTGACCTGGTGGCCGGAGGACAATTAAGCCCGGGGCTGGGGCACCCGGGACGGAGCGGGGTCCGCCGGCCCCAGCCCGCGGGGGCAGGAACCGGGTTGACCTGGTGGCCGGAGGACAATTAAGCCCGGGGCTCCGGGGCTGGGGCACCCGGGACGGAGCGGGGTCCGCCGGCCCCAGCCCGCGGGGGCAGGAACCGGGTTGACCTGGTGGCCGGAGGACAATTAAGCCCGGGGCTCCGCGGCAGGGGTACCCGGGACGGAGCGGGGTCCGCCGGCCCCAGCCCGCGGGGGCAGGAACCGGGTTGACCTGGTGGCCGGAGGACAATTAAGCCCGGGGCTCCGGGGCTGGGGCACCCGGGACGGAGCGGGGTCCGCCGGCCCCAGCCCGCGGGGGCAGGAACCGGGTTGACCTGGTGGCCGGAGGACTATTAAGCCCGGGGCTGGGGTACCCGGGACGGAGCGGGGCCCGCCGGCCCCAGCCCGCGGGGGCAAGAACCGGGTTGACCTGGTGGCCGGAGGACAATTAAGCCCGGGGCTGGGGCACCCGGGACGGAGCGGGGTCCGCCGGCCCCAGCCCGCGGGGGCAGGAACCGGGTTGACCTGGTGGCCGGAGGACAATTAAGCCCGGGGCTCCGGGGCTGGGGCACCCGGGACGGAGCGGGGTCCGCCGGCCCCAGCCCGCGGGGGCAGGAACCGGGTTGACCTGGTGGCCGGAGGACAATTAAGCCCGGGGCTCCGCGGCAGGGGTACCCGGGACGGAGCGGGGTCCGCCGGCCCCAGCCCGCGGGGGCAGGAACCGGGTTGACCTGGTGGCCGGAGGACAATTAAGCCCGGGGCTCCGCGGCAGGGGTACCCGGGACGGAGCGGGGTCCGCCGGCCCCAGCCCGCGGGGGCAGGAACCGGGTTGACCTGGTGGCCGGAGGACAATTAAGCCCGGGGCTGGGGCACCCGGGACGGAGCGGGGTCCGCCGGCCCCAGCCCGCGGGGGCAGGAACCGGGTTGACCTGGTGGCCGGAGGACAATTAAGCCCGGGGCTCCGCGGCAGGGGTACCCGGGACGGAGCGGGGTCCGCCGGCCCCAGCCCGCGGGGGCAGGAACCGGGTTGACCTGGTGGCCGGAGGACTATTAAGCCCGGGGCTGGGGTACCCGGGACGGAGCGGGGCCCGCCGGCCCCAGCCCGCGGGGGCAAGAACCGGGTTGACCTGGTGGCCGGAGGACAATTAAGCCCGGGGCTGGGGAACCCGGGACGGAGCGGGGTCCGCCGGCCCCAGCCCGCGGGGGCAGGAACCGGGTTGACCTGGTGGCCGGAGGACAATTAAGCCCGGGGCTCCGCGGCAGGGGTACCCGGGACGGAGCGGGGTCCGCCGGCCCCAGCCCGCGGGGGCAGGAACCGGGTTGACCTGGTGGCCGGAGGACAATTAAGCCCGGGGCTCCGGGGCTGGGGCACCCGGGACGGAGCGGGGTCCGCCGGCCCCAGCCCGCGGGGGCAGGAACCGGGTTGACCTGGTGGCCGGAGGACAATTAAGCCCGGGGCTCCGCGGCAGGGGTACCCGGGACGGAGCGGGGTCCGCCGGCCCCAGCCCGCGGGGGCAGGAACCGGGTTGACCTGGTGGCCGGAGGACAATTAAGCCCGGGGCTGGGGCACCCGGGACGGAGCGGGGTCCGCCGGCCCCAGCCCGCGGGGGCAGGGACCGGGTTGACCTGGTGGCCGGAGGACTATTAAGCCCGGGGCTGGGGTACCCGGGACGGAGCGGGGCCCGCCGGCCCCAGCCCGCGGGGGCAAGAACCGGGTTGACCTGGTGGCCGGAGGACAATTAAGCCCGGGGCTGGCGTACCCGGGACGGAGCGGGGTCCGCCGGCCCCAGCCCGCGGGGGCAGGAACCGGGTTGACCTGGTGGCCGGAGGACAATTAAGCCCGGGGCTGGGGCACCCGCGACGGAGCGGGGTCCGCCGGCCCCAGCCCGCGGGGGCAGGAACCGGGTTGACCTGGTGGCCGGAGGACAATTAACCCGGGGCTCCGCGGCAGGGGTACCCGGGACGGAACGGGGTCCGCCGGCCCCAGCCCGCGGGGGCAGGAACCGGGTTGACCTGGTGGCCGGAGGACAATTAAGCCCGGGGCTCCGCGGCAGGGGTACCCGGGACGGAGCGGGGTCCGCCGGCCCCAGCCCGCGGGGGCAGGAACCGGGTTGACCTGGTGGCCGGAGGACAATTAAGCCCGGGGCTGGGGCACCCGGGACGGAGCGGGGTCCGCCGGCCCCAGCCCGCGGGGGCAGGAACCGGGTTGACCTGGTGGCCGGAGGACAATTAAGCCCGGGGCTCCGCGGCAGGGGTACCCGGGACGGAGCGGGGTCCGCCGGCCCCAGCCCGCGGGGGCAGGAACCGGGTTGACCTGGTGGCCGGAGGACAATTAAGCCCGGGGCTCCGCGGCAGGGGTACCCGGGACGGAGCGGGGTCCGCCGGCCCCAGCCCGCGGGGGCAGGAACCGGGTTGACCTGGTGGCCGGAGGACAATTAAGCCCGGGGCTGGGGCACCCGGGACGGAGCGGGGTCCGCCGGCCCCAGCCCGCGGGGGCAGGAACCGGGTTGACCTGGTGGCCGGAGGACAATTAAGCCCGGGGCTCCGCGGCAGGGGTACCCGGGACGGAGCGGGGTCCGCCGGCCCCAGCCCGCGGGGGCAGGAACCGGGTTGACCTGGTGGCCGGAGGACTATTAAGCCCGGGGCTGGGGTACCCGGGACGGAGCGGGGCCCGCCGGCCCCAGCCCGCGGGGGCAAGAACCGGGTTGACCTGGTGGCCGGAGGACAATTAAGCCCGGGGCTGGGGAACCCGGGACGGAGCGGGGTCCGCCGGCCCCAGCCCGCGGGGGCAGGAACCGGGTTGACCTGGTGGCCGGAGGACAATTAAGCCCGGGGCTCCGCGGCAGGGGTACCCGGGACGGAGCGGGGTCCGCCGGCCCCAGCCCGCGGGGGCAGGAACCGGGTTGACCTGGTGGCCGGAGGACAATTAAGCCCGGGGCTCCGGGGCTGGGGCACCCGGGACGGAGCGGGGTCCGCCGGCCCCAGCCCGCGGGGGCAGGAACCGGGTTGACCTGGTGGCCGGAGGACAATTAAGCCCGGGGCTCCGCGGCAGGGGTACCCGGGAAGGAGCGGGGTCCGCCGGCCCCAGCCCTCGGGGGCGGGAACCGGGTTGACCTGGTGGCCGAGAAGCGAACCGGCCACCAGGTAAACCCATTGAAAGTATAGGGTTGACCTGGTGGCCGAAAAGCGAACGGGCCACCAGGTAAACCCGTTGAAAGTATAGGGTTGACCTGGTGGCCGAAAAGCGAACCGGCCACCAGGTAAACCCATTGAAAGTATAGGGTTGACCTGGTGGCCGAAAAGCGAACGGGCCACCAGGTAAACCCGTTGAAAGTATAGGGTTGACCTGGTGGCCGAAAAGCGAACGGGCCACCAGGTCAACCCATTGAAAGTATAGGGTTGACCTGGTGGCCGAAAAGCGAACGGGCCACCAGGTAAACCCGTTGAAAGTATAGGGTTGACCTGGTGGCCGAAAAGCGAACCGGCCACCAGGTAAACCCATTGAAAGTATAGGGTTGACCTGGTGGCCGAGAAGCGAAGCGGCCACCAGGTAAACCCATTGAAAGTATAGGGTTGACCTGGTGGCCGAAAAGCGAACGGGCCACCAGGTCAACCCGTTGAAAGTATAGGGTTGACCTGGTGGCCGAAAAGCGAACCGGCCACCAGGTAAACCCATTGAAAGTATAGGGTTGACCTGGTGGCCGAAAAGCGAACGGGCCACCAGGTAAACCCGTTGAAAGTATAGGGTTGACCTGGTGGCCGAAAAGCGAACCGGCCACCAGGTCAACCCATTGAAAGTATAGGGTTGACCTGGTGGCCGAAAAGCGAACGGGCCACCAGGTCAACCCATTGAAAGTATAGGGTTGACCTGGTGGCCGAAAAGCGAACGGGCCACCAGGTCAACCCGTTGAAAGTATAGGGTTGACCTGGTGGCCGAAAAGCGAACCGGCCACCAGGTAAACCCATTGAAAGTATAGGGTTGACCTGGTGGCCGAAAAGCGAACGGGCCACCAGGTAAACCCGTTGAAAGTATAGGGTTGACCTGGTGGCCGAAAAGCGAACCGGCCACCAGGTAAACCCATTGAAAGTATAGGGTTGACCTGGTGGCCGAAAAGCGAACGGGCCACCAGGTAAACCCGTTGAAAGTATAGGGTTGACCTGGTGGCCGAAAAGCGAACGGGCCACCAGGTCAACCCATTGAAAGTATAGGGTTGACCTGGTGGCCGAAAAGCGAACGGGCCACCAGGTAAACCCGTTGAAAGTATAGGGTTGACCTGGTGGCCGAAAAGCGAACCGGCCACCAGGTAAACCCATTGAAAGTATAGGGTTGACCTGGTGGCCGAGAAGCGAAGCGGCCACCAGGTAAACCCATTGAAAGTATAGGGTTGACCTGGTGGCCGAAAAGCGAACGGGCCACCAGGTCAACCCGTTGAAAGTATAGGGTTGACCTGGTGGCCGAAAAGCGAACCGGCCACCAGGTAAACCCATTGAAAGTATAGGGTTGACCTGGTGGCCGAAAAGCGAACGGGCCACCAGGTAAACCCGTTGAAAGTATAGGGTTGACCTGGTGGCCGAAAAGCGAACCGGCCACCAGGTCAACCCATTGAAAGTATAGGGTTGACCTGGTGGCCGAAAAGCGAACGGGCCACCAGGTAAACCCGTTGAAAGTATAGGGTTGACCTGGTGGCCGAAAAGCGAACGGGCCACCAGGTCAACCCGTTGAAAGTATAGGGTTGACCTGGTGGCCGAAAAGCGAACCGGCCACCAGGTAAACCCATTGAAAGTATAGGGTTGACCTGGTGGCCGAAAAGCGAACGGGCCACCAGGTAAACCCGTTGAAAGTATAGGGTTGACCTGGTGGCCGAAAAGCGAACCGGCCACCAGGTCAACCCATTGAAAGTATAGGGTTGACCTGGTGGCCGAAAAGCGAACGGGCCACCAGGTAAACCCGTTGAAAGTATAGGGTTGACCTGGTGGCCGAAAAGCGAACGGGCCACCAGGTCAACCCATTGAAAGTATAGGGTTGACCTGGTGGCCGAAAAGCGAACGGGCCACCAGGTCAACCCGTTGAAAGTATAGGGTTGACCTGGTGGCCGAAAAGCGAACCGGCCACCAGGTAAACCCATTGAAAGTATAGGGTTGACCTGGTGGCCGAAAAGCGAACGGGCCACCAGGTAAACCCGTTGAAAGTATAGGGTTGACCTGGTGGCCGAAAAGCGAACCGGCCACCAGGTAAACCCATTGAAAGTATAGGGTTGACCTGGTGGCCGCTTCGCTTCTCGGCCACCAGGTAAACCCATTGAAAGTATAGGGTTGACCTGGTGGCCGAAAAGCGAACGGGCCACCAGGTCAACCCGTTGAAAGTATAGGGTTGACCTGGTGGCCGAAAAGCGAACCGGCCACCAGGTAAACCCATTGAAAGTATAGGGTTGACCTGGTGGCCGAAAAGCGAACGGGCCACCAGGTAAACCCGTTGAAAGTATAGGGTTGACCTGGTGGCCGAAAAGCGAACCGGCCACCAGGTAAACCCATTGAAAGTATAGGGTTGACCTGGTGGCCGAAAAGCGAACGGGCCACCAGGTAAACCCGTTGAAAGTATAGGGTTGACCTGGTGGCCGAAAAGCGAACGGGCCACCAGGTCAACCCATTGAAAGTATAGGGTTGACCTGGTGGCCGAAAAGCGAACGGGCCACCAGGTAAACCCGTTGAAAGTATAGGGTTGACCTGGTGGCCGAAAAGCGAACCGGCCACCAGGTAAACCCATTGAAAGTATAGGGTTGACCTGGTGGCCGAGAAGCGAAGCGGCCACCAGGTAAACCCATTGAAAGTATAGGGTTGACCTGGTGGCCGAAAAGCGAACGGGCCACCAGGTCAACCCGTTGAAAGTATAGGGTTGACCTGGTGGCCGAAAAGCGAACCGGCCACCAGGTAAACCCATTGAAAGTATAGGGTTGACCTGGTGGCCGAAAAGCGAACGGGCCACCAGGTAAACCCGTTGAAAGTATAGGGTTGACCTGGTGGCCGAAAAGCGAACCGGCCACCAGGTCAACCCATTGAAAGTATAGGGTTGACCTGGTGGCCGAAAAGCGAACCGGCCACCAGGTAAACCCATTGAAAGTATAGGGTTGACCTGGTGGCCGCTTCGCTTCTCGGCCACCAGGTAAACCCATTGAAAGTATAGGGTTGACCTGGTGGCCGAAAAGCGAACGGGCCACCAGGTCAACCCGTTGAAAGTATAGTGTTGACCTGGTGGCCGAAAAGCGAACCGGCCACCAGGTAAACCCGTTGAAAGTATAGGGTTGACCTGGTGGCCGAAAAGCGAACCGGCCACCAGGTAAACCCATTGAAAGTATAGGGTTGACCTGGTGGCCGAGAAGCGAAGCGGCCACCAGGTAAACCCATTGAAAGTATAGGGTTGACCTGGTGGCCGAAAAGCGAACGGGCCACCAGGTCAACCCGTTGAAAGTATAGGGTTGAACTGGTGGCCGAAAAGCGAACCGGCCACCAGGTTAACCCGTTGAAAGTATCGGGTTGACCTGGTGGCCGAAAAGCGAACGGGCCACCAGGTAAACCCGTTGAAAGTATAGGGTTGACCTGGTGTCCGGACGGGAGTGAACCCCCGTACCCGGGGCAGGGTGACCCGGGCGGAGCGGTGTCCGTCCTGCCCCATCCCGCGGTGCAGGCTCCGGGTTGACCTGGTGACTCCCCTGCCTCGGGTGGGCCCGATCCTTTTTTCCGTTTTTTTTTTTGGGCCGGCGAGTGGTCGGGATGCCCCCCAGGCACCCCTTTTGGGGTCGAAGAAAAAAAATTTTCAGACTTCCAGGGGCCCCATCCGTGGCCGCGGAGATTCAGGCTGGGCTGGCGGGACTTCTCTGGCAGAGGCTCCGGGTTGACCCGGGGACTCCCCTGCCTTGGGCGGGCCCGATCCGTTTTTCCGTTTTTTTTTTTTTTTTCTTTTTGGGTCCGGAGACTGGTCTGGATGCCCCCCAGAACCCCTTTTGGGGTCGGTGAAAAAAATTTTTTAAAGACTTCCAGGGGTCCGATCCCTTGCCACGGCGTCGCAGGCTGGGCTGGAGAGTTGTCCGCGGGGGGGCAGGCTCCGGGTTGACCTGGTGTCCGGACGGGAATGAAGCCCCGAGCCCGGTGCAGGGGGACCCGGGCGGGGCGCGGTCCGTCCGGCACCAGCGCGCGGTGCAGGCTCCGGGTTGACCTGGTGTCCGGACGGGAATGAAGCCCGGAGCCCGTGGCAGGGGAAAGCGGGCGCAGTGGGGTCCGCCCGTCCCCAGCCCGCGGGGGCAGGCTCCGGGTTGACCTGGTGTCCGGACGGGAATGAAGCCCCGAGCCCGTGGCAGGGGAACCCGCGCGCAGTGGGGTCCGCCCGTCCCCAGCCCGCGGGGGCAGGCTCCGGGTTGACCTGGTGACTCCCCTGCCTCGGGTGGTCCCGATCCTTTTTTCCGGTTTTTTCTTTTTTTTTTATTATGTCCGGAGAGTGGTCTGGGTGCCCCCCCAGCACCCCTTTTGGGGTCGGTCAAATTTTTATTCAGACTTCCAGGGGCCCGATCCGTGGCCGCGGAGATTCAGGCTGGGCTGGCGGGACTTCTCTGGCAGAGGCTCCGGGTTGACCCGGGGACTCCCCTGCCTCGGGCGGGCCCGATCCTTTTTTCCGTTTTTTTTTTTTTTTTCTTTTTGGGTCCGGAGAGCGGTCTGGATGCCCCCCAGAACCCCTTTTGGGGTCGGTGAAAAAAATTTTTTAAAGACTTCCAGGGGTCCGATCCCTGGCCACGGCGTCGCAGGCTGGGCTGGGAGAGTTGTCCGCGGGGGGGCAGGCTCCGGGTTGACATGGTGTCCCGACGGGAATGAAGCCCGGAGCCCGTGGCAGGGGAACCCGGGCGCAGTGGGGTCCGCCCGGCCCCAGCCCGCGGGAGCAGGCTCCGGGTTGACCTGGTGTCCGGACGGGAATGAAGCCCCGAGCCCGGTGCAGGGGGACCCGGGCGGTGCGGGGTCCGTCCGGCACCAGCGCGCGGTGCAGGCTCCGGGTTGACCTGGTGTCCGGACGGGAATGAAGCCCGGAGCGCGTGGCAGGGGAAAGCGGGCGCAGTGGGGTCCGCCCGTCCCCAGCCCGCGGGGGCAGGCTCCGGGTTGACCTGGTGTCCGGACGGGAATGAAGCCCCGAGCCCGGTGCAGGGGGACCCGGGCGGTGCGGGGTCCGTCCGGCACCAGCGCGCGGTGCAGGCTCCGGGTTGACCTGGTGTCCGGACGGGAATGAAGCCCGGAGCCCGGGGCAGGGGACCGCGGGCGCAGTGGGGTCCGCCCGGCCCCAGCCCGCGTGGGCAGGCTCCGGGTTGACCTGGTGTCCGGACGGGAATGAAGCCCGGAGCCCGTGGCAGGGGACCGCGGGCGCAGTGGGGTCCGCCCGGCCCCAGCCCGCGTGGGCAGGCTCCGGGTTGACCTGGTGTCCGGACGGGAATGAAGCCCGGTTCCCGTGGCAGGGGAACCCGGGCGCAGTGGGGTCCGCCCGGCCCCAGCCCGCGGGGGCAGGCTCCGGGTTGACCTGGTGACTCCCCTGCCTCGGGTGGTCCCGATCCTTTTTTCCGTTTTTTTCTTTTTTTTTATTATGTCCGGAGAGTGGTCTGGATGCCCCCCCGGCACCCCTTTTGGGGTCGGTCAAATTTTTTTTCAGACTTCCAGGGGCCCGATCCGTGGCCGCGGAGATTCAGGCTGGGCTGGCGGGACTTCTCTGGCAGAGGCTCCGGGTTGACCCGGGGACTCCCCTGCCTCGGGCGGGCCCGATCCTTTTTTCCGTTTTTTTTTTTTTTTTCTTTTCGGGTCCGGAGAGCGGTCTGGATGCCCCCCAGAACCCCTTTTGGGGTCGGTGAAAAAATTTTTTTAAAGACTTCCAGGGGTCCGATCCCTGGCCACGGCGTCGCAGGCTGGCCTGGGAGAGTTGTCCGCGGGGGGGCAGGCTCCGGGTTGACATCGTGTCCCGACGGGAATGAAGCCCGGAGCCCGTGGCAGGGGAACCCGGGCGCAGTGGGGTTCGCCCGGCCCCAGCCCGCGGGGGAGGCTCCGGGTTGACCTGGTGTCCGGACGGGAATGAAGCCCGGAGCCCGTGGCAGGGGACCGCGGGCGCAGTGGGGTCCGCCCGGCCCCAGCCCGCGTGGGCAGGCTCCGGGTTGACCTGGTGTCCGGACGGGAATGAAGCCCGTTTCCCGTGGCAGGGGAACCCGGGCGCAGTGGGGTCCGCCCGGCCCCAGCCCGCGGGGGCAGGCTCCGGGTTGACCTGGTGTCCGGACGGGAATGAAGCCCCGAGCCCGGGGCAGGGGAACCGGGGCGCATTGGGGTCCGCCCGGCCCCAGCCCGCGGGGGCAGGCTCCGGGTTGACCTGGTGACTCCCCTGCCTCGGGTGGTCCCGATCCTTTTTTCCGTTTTTTTCTTTATTATGTCCGGGGAGTGGTCTGGATGCCCCCCCGGCACCCCTTTTGGGGTCGGTGAAATTTTTTTTCAGACTTCCAGGGGCCCGATCCGTGGCCGCGGAGATTCAGGCTGGCCTGGCGGACTTCTCTGGCAGAGGCTCCGGGTTGACCCGGTGACTCCCCTGCCTCGGGCGGGCCCGATCCTTTTTTCCGTTTTTTTCTTTTTTTTTTTATTATGTCCGGGGAGTGGTCTGGATGCCCCCCCGGCACCCCTTTTGGGGTCGGTGAAATTTTTTTTCAGACTTCCAGGGGCCCGATCCGTGGCCGCGGAGATTCAGGCTGGCCTGGCGGACTTCTCTGGCAGAGGCTCCGGGTTGACCCGGGGACTCCCCTGCCTCGGGCGGTCCCGATCCTTTTTTCCGTTTTTTTTTTTTTTTTTTTTTTAGCGGGAGCGTGGTCTGGAAGTCCCCCCAGCACCCCTTTTGGGGTCGGTGAAAATTTTTTTCCGACTTCCAGGGGCCCGATCCGTGGCCGCGGTGTCGCAGGCTGGCCTGGGGTCCTTCTCTCGCTCCGGCCGCGGATGGCGAGACGCTCGGCCACCAGGTCAACCCGGAGGAAAAGCGGCTGAAAAAAAAGTCTAAGTCCCTGCTCGGCCACCAGGTCAACCCGGAGGAAAAGCGGCTGAAGAAAATGTCTAAGTCCCTGCTCGGCCACCAGGTCAACCCGGAGGAAAAACGGCTGAAAAAATGTCTAAGTCCCTGCTCGGCCACCAGGTCAACCCCAGGAAAAGGCTGAAAAAATTTCTAAGTCCCTGCTCGGCCACCAGGTCAACCCCAGGAAAAGGCTGAAAAAATGTCTAAGTCCCTGCTCGGCCACCAGGTCAACCCCAGAAAAAGGCTGAAAAAATGTCTAAGTCCCTGCTCGGCCACCAGGTCAACCCCATTCAAAGTAACGGGTTGACCTGGTGGCCGGCAGTCTCACGGAAGTCCGGATGGGGTCGCCAAAACTGCCCTCGGCCGACCGAGGGAACCACGAGGTCGGATAGATTTTCAGATTGGTCCCGCTAAATTGGCGGTTGGATTTTTCACATAGTTCATTCCGAAGGGTGTGCGGAGATTTCTGAGGACAGGTTTTTCAGAACCTGTGAGAACCAGAGATGAGCCCGGGGGACCAATCTGAGTGTTGTACCCGATCATGCGAGGGGGGAATGGGGCACGCTGGCAGGTGGGGCGGCCCTCGGCCCTCCGTGCCCCCCCCCTTTTCCGGCTCTTCGCCTCCGGGGACCCCGTCGTCCCCTCGCACCCGCCGCGCAGGCCCGGTGGCCGGGATGCGAACTCCGACTGTCGGCGCCCCCCGGAGGGAGGGGGGGCCCGCTCCCCGCTCGCCCGCCGATCGATGTGGCGCTCACCTTCGCGACGGGAAGGGCCCTTCGCGGGCCGGAGCCCCGGCGGCAGGGGCCTCCGGCGTTCAGGCGGATTTGGGTCCCTCTTCCCCTTTGCGTTCCCCGACCCCGGGGCCGACTGGGACTTGCCTCCTTGAGGGAAGGGGGGCCGGGCGCGTGCTCGGCCCTCCGTGCCGTGGGTGTGCCGGCCGGCTGAGATCTCCGCCGGGCGAGGTCGAGCGGCTCCGGCAGCCCACCCAGGGGTCCGAAAACCCAGGCCAAGCCGCGAGGCTCAGCAGGGCCAAACACGGTCGCGAGAGCGAGCAGGGGCGCGCTGCGGTCCCCCGCCGTCCCCGACGGTCCTTCTCCACGCACGCTCCGGGGCGCGGGCCTCGGGGGGCGGGGGGGCTGGAGCCTCCGTCGCCGTCGGTGGGACCCTCGTACCGCCCTCTCGCTGGAGCCCCAGTACCCCCTGCTGTCCTCCGGCTCTGGGTCGCCGACTTCTTCTCTAGCGGGTTGCCTGGAAGGCGGGCGCGGCGTCCTCCGTGCCGCGTCGCCACGTTCGAGGGCCACCGGGAAAAGCGGGGCGAAGGGGGGCTCGAGGGGGCCCGCCCCGTCTGGCTCTCCCGCCATCCTTCTTCGGTGTCCGCCCGGGGCACCGGGGGGAAGAAAAGCAGCGAGAGGGCCCCCGCGCCCGCTCTGCTGCCGGACTCTCCCCCTGGGTGTTACCCGGAGCACCGGGGAATGCGGGGGCAGAGAGAGAGGGGTTTCGGGGGGAGGTGCCGAGGGGGGGGGGGGTCTCGACGGCCCCTCTCGCCCTGCCTCTCTCCGTCTCTCTCTTTCGCTCTCCCCCGCCGGCTTCGACCCTAGCCCCCCGCGGGGGTGTAACCCGGGCCGCCTGGGAAAGCGGGGAGAAGGGGGGCTCTCTTCGGAGGCTCACCCCATCTCTTCCGCCGTCCTTCTCAGGCGGCT